>NC_043965.1:44577075-44877075 GCF_902148855.1 Sphaeramia orbicularis | reverse complement strand
AATCAGATCCGGATGGAAAAAATTTCAACACCTTGTGCTGACATCATCATACAGAAGCTGTATACCAAGTTTGAAGTCAATCAGAACTGGAGTTTCGGAGAAGAAGACAATTGAAATTTTTTCCCCATAAGAGCCCATGTTAAATTTTCCGTAAGTTCCCGGATCCAGAAGAAGATCCTGATCAGTATGTGGACATTATGTTTTGGTCATCTCCCCATCAGGGCTGGACTGTAGAAATTTACACTGGATATCATTTATATTTACTGAGTTATTGCATCCATCCACTTCCTATCTCTTATAATGGGGAAGTTTTTCAAAGTGGCACCAAATCCAGAATCAGATCCGGATCCAAATAATTTCACTAACTTTTGTTGACATCATCATAAAGAAGCTGTATACCAAGTTTGAAGTCAATCGGAATTGTAGTTTCAGAGAAGAAGACGATTGAAATTTTTGTAACGGACGACAGATGACGACAGACGCTGCCGCCGGATGCCGCATGACGACAATAGCTTACGGCCTGTTGGCCGGTAAGCTAAAAATCAGCTTCGGCCTTAGAAAAACCTATATTGACCCCCTACTCACAACCAAAAATATGATGTAAATATATGGAGATTGCACCTTTGAAAAGCTTTGTTTTTGAGTAAATTAACTATTTCTTGTAGAACTATGTTGAATGTCTTTTAAAGGTGGGAGTAAACTCATGTGGGCAGTTTACCATCAAGTGTATAATGTACATTGTTACTGCTTTCTTAAACGTCCCAAGTGAAACCAACACCTGCTTTGCCATTTGGTTGGATAGTTATCCTCTATATTATGATTTTGATTATTATTTTGATTAATTGCATAGTCCTTGCTTGCACATGCAAATAATGAATGCATGTAACACGGCCCTGCAGGAAACGGCACTATCAGAGACAAAGCCAACAGAATGTCCAAGTGATTAATCTACTGCTGCTATCGACAACATATGTTTTGAGCATCTGTGTGCTTATTCTTGACTATGAAGAAGCATGCGGCACATGCATACTGACATTTTAAAACAACTTTTACTCTAGCTAGTGGAGCGTGGGAGTCATATTTGTTCTTAAGGGTTTGTGGTGACTCATACAAAAGACGATGAGTACCTTTTCTCCATTAGCGCTCCCCAGCACATAGCAGCCCATGATGTGGATGAGGTTGGGCTCCGGGTTCAGCTTACTCATCAGCCTGCTGAGCCGCCGCCAGAACCTGGTCACACATGGGAGAGGACGGGGTTAAAGAGGCGAAAGAGAAAAGTAAGAGCAGTAGAGTGGTCCAACAATCATGGTAAAAATAAAGTTTCAGATAACCTCAATTAGAACCCTGCATTAGGTTTTGGCATTCAAAAGATGATTTAGGAAAAAGTTTGGAAGGAAAAGGAGATGTTTTAGAGGTTGCACAAAGCCTCTACATCAGTGCATGGTTTGAAGCCCCATCACCAGCGAAAGCCCCTGCAAATGATTTGGCATTCCTTAAACAGCTGTCACAGTATGAAAATTCAGTTGTCAAGAAAGCAAAACCTCAAAATTTAGCCTTCCTAAGTCAATTTTTTTTAGGTATCTTCAGGCAAGACATTTTGTTCTTTGTGTCTGTGTGTTTACTTTTTCCCTAGAAATGACTACTTCCGGGTCAGACAACTGAACTATGTTGAAAATAGCAAAATCGGATGAAACGGTCATTATCCGTTTTTTCCATGTTTCATTTGAACACAAAATCGGGAAATGGAAAAACGAACCGTTATCCGTTTTTCATTCTTGTTTTGAAAATGAAAAACAAAAAAACGAGTCGTTTTTTTTTTTTTTTCATTTTTGGTCTTAAATTGAAAAACGAATGAACGAATGATACACGGACTGATAACGACCGTTTCATCCGATTTTGCTATTTTCAATATAGTTCAGTTGTCTGACCCGGAAGTAGTCGTTACTAGGGAAAAAGTAAACACAAGGAATCATGGCCGGACTGGAGGAATATTTTGCTATAATTAAGCAGCTGTTTGGTACGGAAGCATGCATCATTCACACAAAAAAATAAATTTGGCTCTTTTTCTGAAAGAATGAGATACTGTTTTCTGAAAAAAAATAAATTTGGCTCTTTTTTTCTGAATTAACAAGAAAATGATCTTGTTAATTGAGAAAAACAGAGCCGAATTAATTTTTTTGTGTGAATGCAATACGCCTCCGTACGTATCAAACAGCTGCTTAATTATAGCCAAATATTCCTCCAGTCCGGCCATGATTCCATTTGTTTATTTTTTCCTTAGTAATGACTACTTCCGGGTCAGACACCTTAACTATACTGAAAATAACAAAATCAAATGAAACGGTTGTTATCAGTGTTTTCCATTTTTCATTTGAGCACAAAATCGGGAAATGGAAAAATGACCGTTATCGGTTTTTCATTCTGGTTTTGAAAATGAATTTGATTTTTGGTTTTAAATTGAAAAAGTAATGAACAAATGACACATGGATTTGCCACAAACATTCTTCAGAATTCCTCTGGAAGACTGAGCTGATGATGCAGACTTTCAGAAGGCTGCTAAAATTGTGCATTCCAGAAAAATTGTCAATGATGTTGCTGAAAGAGAGGTGGAGCTTATTCAAGACTTCAACTGTAGCCGAACAAACAATGAAGATCACAAACAGTACTTGCTCCAAGTTGTCAAAGAACACAGGAACGTTTTTTGTAATTTCAATAAAGCAACAGTGGTTGCTGGACTTTCTAAGTAACATTTTTATGTGAGTTGCAGTTTGATTTTGAGAATAAAATTACAAATTATTCTAACATGCCTCATTCATTTGGCTAGTTATGTTTTAGTATATAGAGCAATCTTCACGTGTCTTGTGCAACCTTTAAATATTAATTAATTTGCATAAAATTTGGACTGAAGTAATTTGGCCAGATATGGAACCAAATGCAGGGTTCTAATCCAGAGAATCTTAAAAAAATGTTTTTGGACCACCCTAAAGAGCAGCAATGGGAAATGAGCAGAACGAGCTGAGATCAGAACAGAACAGTGGCTTGATGAAGTCAGGAACGAGCTATCACATGAGCGCCAAGTCATTTATAAGAGTCACATTTGAGGAGTAAGCTTTTATTGTAAATGCAATCATTTCAATGCATTTCACTGATATTCACGTAAAGGCAAAACCTGATTTTTCAAGCCGCTAAAGGACATTTAATTTGAAGTCATTTAAAGGCAACACTGCTGACAGTACTATAAATGCCGCATGTAATACTGGCTTCAAATCATACAGGCTGAATAATGACTCACCGAGCTACTGCGGCCTCACAGAAAATAGATGTTCCAGCCGAACAGATCTTTTATACCTCCTGTTATTTTCAGGTGCAATATCTTGTCAAAAACACTAGAATTATGTAAAAAGAAAAGGTCTTACTGGATCATGTCTTCCTCTTTCTCCACTTTGGCAAAGGTCGCAACTTTATTCTTGAGCAGGTACAGATGTCCTGGTCCTCCCTAGGGGAAGGTGTCAGCGTTAGCATGAAACATTCTGCTGTAATCCCAGCTGATGTTTTAATGTTACAGGAAGTAAACTACCTTAACCCATAAAGACCCAAAGATACACCAGTGACCAAAACCATCTAAACTGTTTAATACCTGTTGATCCACTAATCCTATCAATACATGTAAATAACTGGTGTAAAATAGTTTGTCATCTTTTCATGATCATCACATATGACCCATTTGGACGTTCAGAGGGTCCGTAGTTACCATGGAAATACCATCATCTTCTATAACATTGATTCCCCAGTAAAACCCATGGAGTTGGATCAATGACAGTGGATGGACACGCTTGGATTATGTTCAGTTAATGATAGATCTGACTGAAAAGTAACGTTTTCTCAGGTTTTCTCTGTTTTTGGTGTGATAACCCTCAAATATAATGTCAGCATGATGATTAAAGTACATGATCAGTAAAATAAATACTGGAAAATACCTGATTTTCACTGAAAAAAATGCTAAATAGAGAAGACAATGTTAAGGTAAATGGTGATAAATCACTTACAAAATGTTAAATAGAGAGAATTTGGGAAGTAAGGCAAAAGTCGCATTGGGTCTGTATGGGTCATGATGACATTCATAACATGAATGTGTGTTAAGTGCATCTTCTTACTGTACACCTCATGCTAAAACACTCTTGACCTGATACATGATTACTTCTTGAAATGTCAGAAAGTCACCAGATAGGATGAGAACCACTGGCAACAGGTGTGAGACACTATCGACATAGAACACGTTTTTCAATATTATCCTTCTTGTAGCTGAATTAATTCCAGATAACTGACGTTGCTTTTCTTTTTGGCACAAAGTCTTTGTTTTCGGTGATTTTCTCTTGTTCATTGCCCATTTTTCAACGTTGCAGTGTGTGGAATTGATCTGTTGGTGTGGCTGTGGGTAATTCAGGAGGGGGGGGGGGGGGGCTCGACCAGTTTCCATCTGACTTATAATACTATGGGGGTACGAGGCAGTGTGGACCGTGCTGCCCGCAGAGGTGAAAGTGAAACTTTTAATAATAATAATAATAATAATAACTGCTTTATTTATGTAGCACCTTTTAACCTTCCGGTATCCCGTCCACCAAGGCCCTTACTAAGCACCAAGTGTGCCTTTTTGGCACACTTGTGGAATAATGTCAAAAAATTTTTTTCATACAGTTTGTTTTTAATTTTTTTACACTTTTTTCTATTTCATCAACGTGAGCTGTAACTAAAAATACCAAATACTCAATAATTGTCACATTTTTTAACCCTGTAAATGCCGTGTTTGTAATGTAAACAAACCATTTTTTTGGATGCAAAAAAACCACTTTTTTTTTTCAATATACTACATAAAAAGTGGATCACATTATTTGATTTTTTTCAGCCTGGCATATGTCAAAGATTAAGTCCAACATTGGTTAATTTGCATTATTATTTTTGGCACTAGGTTAAATGTTAAAAAATACTAGCATCTGTCACCAAGTGTGCGTAAAATGCACACCTATAAATCAAACTATTGAATATTATATACTGATTTATTTTTCTGCTCTAATTTGATTTTATTTTTGTAAATCAAGGTCAGGTCTAATCATACATATCAAATGGAAGAAATAGTGCATTTTAGGCACACTTGGAAGACAGATGCTAGTCTGGTGATTTTCTTTTGTTTACAATGTGCACATTTTAGTTGGTGGACAGAATTTTAAAGATCATGCAAAAATGAACAACGTTTGAATTCTAACCTTATTTAAATTGTGAAAAATAATATCAAGTTTTTTTTAAAATGAAGTGCAAAGTGTGCCTAAAAGGCGCACCCGGATACCAGAGGGTTAAAAAGAAAGTTTACAAAGTGCTTTTGACAGACAAAGCAGAGGTCACAACAGCAGGATACAAGATGCAAGTAAAGACACTAAAACAGAAGCAACACAATAAGAGAGATGCGTACAACAAATGCAAAAACATGACACTTTGAATAAATTAAGTGAATCAGAGTAAAGAGGGCAGGGATAACAGAACATGATGCCGTCAAATAAATGCAAAAATGAAGAAATGAGATAAAGCAACATCATGTATGAGAATATATATAATTTGGTATAGGCCTATTTTGTTCTATTCTGTTCATTGTTCTGGCTTGAAGTCGAAGGACAGGAGTGAGTATTTAAAATGTTATTACGTTCAGTTATTTGATGATGAGAATGGGGGTGGGATTAAATAAGTTTTTCTTCTTCCCACTCCTTTTCAAGTATAAATGAATGATTTTTTCTTTTTTTTTTGTGTGCGAATTTGTTTGTATTCTATAAATGCTCGAAATAAACAAACAATGAATGAATGAATGAATATAAATTAATAATCAAACAGGATAAACTTCAAATTTAAAAAATTAAAATTAAAAATTAAAAAGGGACAAACATCACATAAAAGCAAGTCTATAAAAATGTGTTTTAAGAAGTGATTTAAAAGATGTCACAGATTCCTCAGCCTTATCGCCTCAGGCAGGCCGTTCCACAGTCGAGGGGCCCTGATGGAAAAGGCCAGGTCACCTTTAGATTTAAGCCTCGACTTTGGAACAGCCAGGAGCCCTCTGCCCCCCCGAGGATCTAAGGCTGCGTACTGGCTCGTAGTCAACTAGCATCTCAGCTTTATAGCTAGGGGCCAGGCCAATTCGGGCTTTAAAAGTGATCAGTAAAATCTTAACATCAATTCTAAAACACACAGGAAGCCAATGGAGTGAAGCCAGGATAGGGGGGATGTGATGCCGCCTGTTAAAACCAGAGAGAAGCCTAGCTGCTGCGTTCTGTACCAGTTGGAGGCAGGACAATGATTTAAGGCTTCAGGCTCCTTTATCTTTTCCGTACCTCCTGAAGCTTCGCAGACTTTCATTGGAGGGGGCAGGACGTGGTGCTGCGCCACAGCAAAGCCTTACTAACGGAAACGCTGCATTGTTACCAGTGACTCACTCCATGTGCAGGGGCGTGGTCTGCTTTGGCAAACTGATTTAGAATAAATGTGATTGGTGGATCGCTGCGCACAGTGTGTGTCAGGTACCCTTGAAATTAGATGAAAACACGTTGAGTTCATTTGCCTCCTACATTGCAGGACCTGCGATGTGACTATTGGATCAGCCACCAAACAGGACAAGAACAGACTGAAACGGACAATCAGGACTGCAGAGGTGATCATTGGTGCTGATCTGCCCACCATTCAGGACCTCTACACACCCAGAGTCAGGAAACAGGCAGGAAACACCTCTGCAGACCCCTCACACCCTGGACACAACCTGTTTGAACTTCTTCCCTCTGGCAGGCGATACAGAACACTGTACGCCAAAACAACCAGACACAAGAACAGTTTTTTTCCCCAGGCCGTCACTCTGATGAACACTTCCTGACCCATCCAGTGTCAGTACCCCCCTGACCCCAATTCACCAACTTATATTTTTGCACTATGTAAAAAAACTCTATTTGCACTACAATAATATATATATATATATATATATATATATATATATATATATATATATATATATATAAAACATATATTTTTACTGACTGTATTCCTGTACATATCCACTCACTGTATAAATACTTCAATTTGTACTTTCTGTACATACTGCAGTGTAAAATCCACTGTAAATAATATATACATATACATATATTTTTAATAGACCAGACCCACTCATCCACTCACTGTATAAAAACTTCAGTTTGCACTCTGTACATATTCCATTGTAAATCCACTGTAAATCTCCACCCATTGTTGTCTTTGCCTCCAGTGGACTGTTTGTCTATTTTGTGTCTGGGTCCACATGTTGTCTGGGTTTGTGTTGAAAATGTATGTCGAGAGCAATGTAAAAATCGAAGCCAAATTCCTTGCATGTGTTCACATACTTGGGCAATAAAGCTGATTCTGATTCTGCACATGTACATGGCAATGACGATGCTCAAATGATATATTATGCAGCTCTAACACATAGTGTTGACAGAGCATACATGTTACATTAAATAAGTTGACTCTCTCAAACTTGTTCAGGAACAATTGAAAGGTTACAAACTATTTCTGACCATCATAAAACTATGCAACTAAATATGATATAATGTGTTTAAGCTCCTGTTAAAACCACATTTATTCTTAACCCTAAACTGTCACTTGCCAGTACTTAGACAGATCATTATTGTCAAATTCACATACAATTAAAAGTATAATTTGTTGTAACGAACAGCGGATATCCATTCTCTGCAATCCATAACTGCTAGTTAGACGGTACCATCTTGACTTATGGTTATCCAACCATAATTTATTGAAAGAACGTGACCCAGTTATGTCAGAATGATTCCACATTTGTCCTTCCAGTCACTCACCTGGCAGAAGATGAGCATGTTCCAGATTTTGCAGCCTTTTCTGTAGGCAGTCAGCTTCTTCTCTATCTCCTCTGGATGTGAGACAGTCAGAGAAAGACAGACAGAGGAGAAAGAGAGAGGTGTCACTTTTCCCACTCAGCCATAATGGCAAGACACATAAATTGGCCGTCTCTCCAGACACTCACGAACACACATACAGAAAAACAATGAGTCATCTCAGAGCTCCGGCGAGCTGTAACTTATTCCACCCTCATCTTTTTCACATTTACACTAGAAGAGCAATTTTCACTTGAGAACCAAGGTTTAAAAAAAAAAAAAGTAAGTAAATAAATAAATAAAAGAGCCGGGTCCCACTCACCGAGGATGTCATCAAATGTGGCGTGTTCATGGTCCTTTAATAGAAGATGAAGAGAACATTATTCTTTGATTAAACCACACTGAGCAGAAACTGATTGAAAATGAACAACCTGCTGATCTCCCACACAGGTGATTAGTTCATTTACAGGCATTCATGAATTAGATTTGTTTAAGCACTAAGTATTTCTAGGAGTGCAGATTGTACTGACAGCCAATTATAATTTACAATGGTATTTAAAAACACAATTAAAAAAAAAAACTAAAATAATGTACCACAAGGTAAAACTGAGTGATTATGAGGTGATCATCAGGACAGGAAAAGCATTTTATATTGTGTTTTCACAGCTATTAAAATAGGATAAAATTCACTCTATTTTTGATGTAGTTATGATGCATCACTGATATACTAATATTACGGTGGCCCAGAGGTGCAACAGCCCAAAAAATAATCCACTATAAGGACAAAAAAGAGAACAGCCTAAAAAATAATCCACTATAAGAAAAAAAGAGAACAGCCTAAAAAATCATCCACTATAAGGAAAAAAAATGAGAACGGCCCAAAAAATAATCCACTATAAGAAAAAAAGAGAACAGCTTAAAAAATTATCCACTATAAGGAAAAAAAAATGAGAACAGCCCAAAAAATTATCCACTATAAGAAAAAAAATGAGAACGGCCCACAAAATTATCCACTATAAGGAAAAAAAAAATGAGAACGGCCCAAAAAATTATCCACTATGAGAAAAAAAAAAGAACAGCCCAAAAAAATATCCACTATTAGAGAAAAAGAGAAAACCCCAAAAATTATCTACTATATATTTTTAAAATAACTCTATTTTTATTTTTCACCGACCTCCACTTCCAGTGGGTTTCTTTGTTAGCATTAGCCACATTAGCTGAAGGCCTTAAAAATTTTCAGCCTGTGTTTTTATTTTTTGTGGTGGCCTTAATTTTAAAGCAAGAGACCTTTAGGGTAAACAGCGCCCCCCTAATTAAAAAAGGTGGATGATGGTTTTTTTTTTCTTATAGTGGATAATTTTTTGGGCTGTTCTCATTTTTTTTCCTTATAGTAGATAATTTTTTGGGCTGTTCTCTTTTTTCTTATAGTGGATAATTTTTTGGGCTGTTCTCTTTTTTTCTTATGGTGGATAATTTTTTGGGCTGTTCTCTTTTTTTTCTTATAGTGGATAATTTTTTTGGGCTGTTGCGCCTCTGGCCCACCGGAAAATATATATGATATACATATTTTACGCAACATGGATGACAAAAAGTCCAATTAAAAATGTTATGATCCTGGAGCAGACATAATGTTAGTTCAGTTTTCTCACATTGGGTAATTACCACTAAACATGAACCACAGCAAAGGATGATGGGAATGCAGTTAAGAATGCAAGTCTTGTTTCCCAAAGAGCTCATTTTATCAATTTCAGCTTCATCTTGCAGGAGAATGTTAAACCGGAGCAATTTTCAAGGTGATCCATCCAATAGTTATTGCAGCATTATCGTTAGCAACCAAAATGTGAAGGAAAAAATATGGAGATTGCAGCCTTGAAGTTTTTTTTTTTTTTTTTTTTTAAATTTCCAGGAAAAACAATACCAGCTGGTGCAGAGGGGAAAAACTGCCTTCGTGAACAAACAAACATTTATTTGTACATTACTTGGGTGACTCAGAGAAAAATGAACCCTTGAGTCACTGCTTTCTATTTCTGGGATTTTTTACGAGACTTAAAGGTCCAATGAGTAAGTTTGAAAGAGAATTAGGAGGATGGAATAACAGAAATGGAATATAATAATCAGAAGATTTTCCTTCGTGTATCACTACATGTAAATGTGGTTTGTCACCTTAACACCAGCTGTTTATAATCGACAGATGGAACAGGTCACCACCACGTACAATCGCTCAGAGTGGATTATCTCTTCTTCTTCTGTTTAATATCAGGTAGCACCCAGTTTAAGGTGTCACGTATGTTCAGAGTGGACCAAATAAAGACTGACTCTAACAACTCTAATGGTTTTAGCAGCCTTAGGTTAGGACTACTTTGAAAAGTAGTACCACAGACATTTCATGAAAATGCTTGCTTTTCACCCCTCCCTCATTCTCCCTACCCCTCTTGAATTCATCTTCCCAGTTTTACACAGTTGATAAAGCTGGAGCATCGTCCCCTATAGCAACCATGTCAGCATGAATGTCCTTGGGGGCGAACCCTTTTTCTGCAGACATTTGATAAAACCACAGTGCCAAGGATGGTTCATGAAATGTCTGTAGTACCACTTTTCAAAGTCCTAAATTATTATCCAATGTGGGTTTATCTGGAAGGAAACCATGCAGTTAGTATCAGGAGAGGTTGAATTTAATGTATGCCAAGTTTCATTGCTGTGGAACAACTCCTTCTTAGTCAGGATATGAACTTTTCAGCCCCCCCCCGTATGTAATTTTCCTTTTTTACACAGAGAAATGTGTGGTAAAAGTTTATGATAGTATGTTATAGGTCTGACCAACTTCAAATCGAATTGGTCTGTATAGACTATTGATAATTAATATTGTCAGTGTAGTTCTTGTATTTTACAAATTCATCCCAAAGGCCGGATTAGGGCGTCTCAAAAATCACTTTTCTCTTCAGATCACTGCGTTATTTAAACCAGTTAATCTCCAACATGATAATAGCCCCCCCCAAAAATTTCAGCAAAATCCGTCAACGTTTGACCCCCCCCACCACAAAGTATGAAGGGCCTGTCAAAAACGCCATAAACGCTCATTTTAACCAAGAAAATTACATATAATGAAGTCTTAAGTGTCCACAAATTGCTTTTTCTGGTATTTTACAGCGTCCCTGTAATATCAACTCCATAGGTTATTGTATCAGGTGGAATATAAGTGAAAATAAGGTGATTTTAAGATAAAATAACTCAATTATAGGCTAAAAACTTGAAATAGAAAGAAGTTCAGACCAGTAAATCTAGTTGAACACACCATCCAGGTCAGGCTGCTGTCCACGCAGGAACTTCTGTTTGGGAAAGGTGGGCTTTCCTCCAGTGAATCCCGCAGGTTTGGGGTTGGCCTGCACTTGTCTTGCCATGGCTGCTTTGGTTTATATTGGTACTTCTTTAACAAAGAGACTTATGCCGTGTTTCCACTACGTAGAACAAGCTCGTCTCGTCTCGGCTCGCCTTGACTACTACCGACTTTACAGTACCTGGTCGTCATAGCGATGCGGCGTGTTATTTCCATGTCGTCTGCTCAGAGAGTTGCTGATAAACTCACTCGTTGCATGTTGTCTTGTCTGAATTTTTACGTCGGCCACCAAAGACTGAATCTCCTCGACTAATCATGGTGTAGTTTTGGGCTGTTATCATATGAATTAATGTACCGCTATATTTACTGTCCACTTCCACATCTGTTTTTTATAAAACGGTGGGTCACAGAGAAAACTGTGTGACCAATCAGTGCTCTGCAGTGTTTACACGTCACCTTTTAGTATCTGGTCCCCAGTCCTGGAACCTCAGTGGACATGATAACAAAAAAGTAGTACCAGGTACCAGATTCCAGGTCCTTTTTCATAATGGAAACATAAAAAGGCCGAGCTGAGTCAAGTTGAGTCAAGGTGATACCACGGAGTGGAAACGGGGCATTAGTACCACAGTAAACTCAGTCAGGTACCACATGTGACGCAGTATGGATGTCTTTACTTTATGCACTTTAGTATCCATTTAGTATCCATTAAGCATGGTAATGCACTAAAAACAGCATTTTTTGGCGTTTTTTGACAGACCCTTCATAGTTTGTGGTGGGGGGTCAAATGTTGACGGATTTTGCTGAAATTTTTTGGGGGTGTATTATCATGTTGGAGATTAACTGGTTTAAATAACACCATGATCTGAAGAGAAAAGTGATTTTTGTGACACCCTAGGCCGAACTGGATCCTTTGGTGGGCCACGGGTAGGGATGGGAATTGTTAAGAATTTAACGATTCCGATTCCATTATTGATATTGCTTATCGATCCGATTCCTTATCGATTCTCTTATCAATTCTCATTGAGTGAGGGAATAAAAGAGTACAAACTGGTGTGTTTGCATTAACTGTCTTGTATATTTCCATCTCTGCACAGAAAATATAATACATACAGTATGTACAAATAATAATAACAGATGGGTCGGGGGGGGGGGGGGTACAGTGAAAGTGAAACTAAAGACACTTTACTAATTCCTCTATTGCCGCATTTCTACTATGTGAAACCGGTTCAACTCGACTAGGCTTGTCTCCTGTTGTTGTGCACCTCATTTCCTTTCCGTTCTTGCCTTCGGAAACTTCTATTTGAGGAGTTACGTTTGTTGCCCACACCAGAACCAGCCCGGCATTCACTCTGCTGCTACATTCACAAGCGCCGCTGAGTATCAAATACGTGACATTCCTGTAAATGATTCACATGCTGTGGACAAATGTTTGAGGATATTGGAGGGATTCCACCCTTTTGAAGACATGGAAGCTTTGCAAGTGTTCGAAGTAAGTGGACCTGGTGTCGTCTGTTTAGACCGTTTCTGCCTCAACGCCATGTTGGCCACGTTCTGACCAATGCAGCGTACGTGTGACGTCATCGCGCATGCACAACGAAGGCGGAATCAATAAGCAGAATCGTTAAGCAGGCACGCAAACGATTCCAAGGAATCGAGCTCTGGGAAAAAAGAACCGGTTATCGATTCCCATCCCTAGCCACGGGCTGTATGTTTGACACCTGTGGTCTAGTGTATTTGCTCCAAAAATGTTGATTCTTCACCTCATCTTCACTGACAGGTATGTTGTGAGTGTAGCTATTATCACATTGTTAGTGGTTGAATCTTACATAAAGAATGGGGATGATGGAGGGGTCGTCCCTGCGGATGATGTTGGGAACATATTCGGCCTTAGGGACTTTGGAGGATATCAGCTGTGAAAAAAACAAAAGAGGCAGCTATTATTTTTCACTGGTGCTTTAAAGATACAGTTCAGATGTTGTTGCTAATGATGCTGGTTTTTAATCTCCACAGACAGATTGTAAAAGTGAGAACAAAAATAATCCTTGCCATGATTTTAGGTGGACTAAAATCCTCTCCCTCGCAAGCCGCTCTCTCCGACTCCCTCTCCTCCTCCCAGTCAGCATCCTCATCCAGCCCTTCATCTAGAGTCCCTGAGGAGGTCTGAAGCTCGCCACCTGGCTCACACACACACACACACACACACACACACACACACACACACACACACACACACACAGGAACAAAGAGGGAAGATGAAAGGATAACACGCAAACACCATTAGAGATGAGGGCGCTCCAGTTTTAAAGCGTTGCACCTGTTGTTTTATTTTTCTAACACGGAGACGAAGAGGGACGAAGAGGAGTTAAAATCAGACAGCGACACATGAAATGATAGAATAACGGCGCACGCAGCTGTGACACCAAGCAACAGGCACATGTGGACAACAGGTCGACAGATGAGGAGAGGTGTGTGTGAAGGCAACGGCCTCGAACAGATACACATAGAGTTAACAAAACGCAGAACAGGGGAACAGGCGGAACACAGCACAACCACACACACACAGCACAACCACACACACACATATATACACACATTGGACAAACACCAAGACACACAATGGGTCTGCATGTGGGTGCTTCTATGAAACTGGGGCTAAAAATTCAAACCACATGTAGAAAATGTTATGAAGCAAGTTTGGGAGCAGTTTGGGTCGATTTGAACATATTTACTGAGATAAAAGAGAAATAATTTTTCAGATAAAACACATTTTTATTTGACGCGTTGTTGAGCCGCATTATGTAATAAATTCCCATTATGTAATAAAAGTTCAAAATGTAATAAGAATGTCACGTCATCTTGTAATAAAGCCGCATTATGTAGTAAACTGACACATTTTGTAATAAACTATATCACAGGTGTCAAACATGCGGCCCGGGGGCCAAAACCGGCCCCCCAAAGGGTCCATTCCGGCCCCTGGGATGAATTTGTGAAATGCAAAAATTACACTGAAGATATTAACAATCAGTGATGTTAAAATCATTTTAGGTCAATTCAATCTTAAGTGCGTCAGACCAGTAAAAACTATCATAACTACCCATAAATAATGAAAACTCTCTTTATTTTAGTGTGAAAAAAGTAGAATTACACAAAAATGTTTACTTTTACAGACTAGCCTTTTACAAAAAATGTGAACAGCCTGAAATGTCTTAAGAGAAGTATATGGAATTTTACCAGTATTCTGAATATTACTAAATATTTTATACATTTGTAGATCCACTGTGATCTGTAAGTTGTGATGCACATGTATAAATGATAAACTAAGGAGTAACATTGTTAAAATTGCACTTATTTTTCTTAAACATTTTCAGGTTGTTCATATTTGTTCATTTTATGTTCAAATACAGTTTGTAGATGTAAACATTTTTATTGCAGAATTTTACTTTTTTCACTTAAAAACATAGAGAAGACTATGGAATTGACATTACTTATAAGTTCTTATCCTATAATTTATATTATTTTACTGGTACGGCCCACTTTAGATCATATGAGGCTGTATGTGGCCCCTGAACGAAAATGAGTTTGACACCCCTGAACTACGTCAACACATAATATAGTAAATTTTTTCACATTATGTAGTAAGTTATTACAATTTGAGAAATGTATTACAAAATGCAATTGACACATTTTTATTAAAAAAAAAAAAAAAATGTAATAACATGGTTCATTATGTAATAACAATCCAAATTAATATAATTTCAGAGCAATTTAGAAGAAATTAGTCACAGGAGCTACAGGTAATGTAATCAGAACTTTAACCACACAGTTTAAAGATTAATTTAGCACATTACATTTTCCTGAAAATAAAAATGGTATATATAATGGTATATAAGACCAGTTACAGCCATGTTTTCCAGATCAAATGCACCGACACCTAGGTAGTTTTTCATGTCCCAATTTAGGTCCTATTTTTGGCCCCAAAATTTTATTAAAAATTCATTAATTTTGGGATGGCTCAGAGCAAGAGTATAATTTTTTTTGCGTTTATCTGAGGTCGTCATTAGTTACATCCTGGGGGGAAATATTTCTAAATTTCTCTCTGCCAGATGCCAAAATAAACCCAGTTTCATAGAAAGACCCATGTGTGTATCTTTATATGTGTATCTATGATGTGTCATATCTGCATGTACTGAATGTGCATGTGGGTCATTCTACTGAATCATTGTCCCACCACTAAAAATAACCTTTATATATGAAAATAGATGTTCATTCTATTATTTGTTTTATCATATTTCAGACAGGAGTAATCTTAATTTACCTCTAAATACCTTAACAGCCACTGACGACCAATGGCATCTAATGATCAAAAATGTTTAATACCTTTTTCACCACTAAACCTATCAATACATTGAAATAATTCTGGTAAAATGCAGTGTCTCTGCATTTCATGGTCATCAGATATGACCCATTTGGACGTTCAGAGGCTCCGTAGTGAACATAGAAACACTTTCATTTTATACAACATTGATTTATTTAAAAAAACAAACAATGTAGTCTGACAAATAGTGGTTGTAGACACTTGTTTTATCTTCAGGTAATGATATATTTTGCTGAAAAAAGTAATTTTTATGTCAGTTTTCTCTGTTCTCACATAATAATCTTTGAATTTACTCTGAGCTTTTATGAAAATCTACATGATCAGTGTATTAAATGTGGGAAAATATTTGCATTTCACAGAACGAAACAGACAATAAAACAATAAATAGTGATAAATCACTTAGGAGAGGTTAGATGTAGGAAAAAAAATGAATTTAGAAGTCAGAAAAATATCTGGGTCTTCAAGGGTTAACATACTGTTTATGAAAAGCATCGTTTAGCATTTTCATGTCACTGCTGAATCCTGCATCCATCTTTCTCATGGCTGTATGATAAAATGTTTTAGTAATGACAATTTTAGATCATTAAGATCCAATCTCATACATTCTACTCCTAGTCTGCACAGTCTGCACAGCTCAACACACATAAAGAACAAAATGTTCTGCAGTAATACCCAAAAGCACTTGCTCATTTGCAGAAAGTGGGTGGTATTCCTGTAAGGCAGTGTTTCTCAAACTGCGGGGCGAGCCCCCTAGGGGAGGCATGAAGGCTTGTCAGGGGGGGCATGGGATCATTACTGGATGTTTTTTTTTTTTTTTTCTTCAGGTCAGAACATGTAGCAGGTGGAACTAATGTTTTAGCGTTGGAGCACCCTGGACTCATTTTAGGGACGTACACCAAACCAATCTACTGCCATGGTGATCTGTCACTAGACTAGACACAGACTTTAGGTTTGGACAATGGACAAGGATTGGACTTAGACCAAGACCAGTCTCAAGCAAGGTTCTAATAGTTTTGGATTTTTCATTCTAGTTTAGTTTTATTTAGTTTTGACTTTTATTTGACGTGCACATACAAAAATCTGCATGTAACACGGACACCAGGTTTCTATAATGAACTCCTAGAACTCCTAATGAATCTAGATATGTCATGTAGACATGTTTTAGGAAGCTTGGTACCATTATTTGTGGTTTTATAAAAATATGAAAATGCCTATTTTTTCATTCGGGTCGAAATGGCCGAAAAAGTACCTATTTTGCTTAACTTCAGTATGCAATAACTTTTGTATTACTAAAGATACCTTTACAAACAAGGTATCATTATTTTCCTTACAAAGAGAGCTTTCAGAAGACACTATTTTTAAGACTCCCAAATGTAAATGTAAAAACACCTTAAGATACCTACTACAACACTACGAAAACTGTGCAATGTTTCTGTTTTTGCACAGTTTGCACTTTAATGTTCTGAGATGTCCAATGTAAACGGGCTCACTGACCCACTTATATTGTTCAAATGTTCATCTTTGTTACCAAAATGTGTTCGTAGACAAGATAATTGCGCATTTCCTATTTTTATTTGGAAAAAGTATTGTCTCAGGGAGCAGTCTTGTTGAGTTTATTTGTATTATTCAAGCAAAAATGTGTTATTTTTAATTTGAACAAAAAATTATTCAAGGAAAAGCAGAAAACATTGTTACAATATTAATGTTTCTTTCAATAAAACTTATAAATGCATAACTGTTACAGTGTTGTTGGGGTTGAGGGGGGCCTGGAGATTTTTCGTCCTCCAAAGGGGGGCCCCACAGAAAAAGACTGAGAACCACTGACTTTAGGTATGCACTGAATTTTAGGACTTCTGATTGTGGAAGCCATGAACTGATCATAGATTCAAACGTAAAAAAAAAAGAAAAAGAAAAAGAAAAACAAAAAGACAATGTTTGCATACAGTTTAAGAAAATATATAATAAATGTGTTTGTTTTTTTTCCCCTAAATTGAATGTATCTATAAACGATAATTTTACAAATACAACCCATGCTGCTATCTCAAATATATCGTAGGTTTCAATAGAAAATAGAGGATTCATCATTAACATCTAAAATTCTCATAGTTTAAGGCTTTTTAAAGTGGTTTTGGGTTGTGGGGCAGTAGTTTGCATCAAGTCCCACCCCTTTTGCCGCAACTATGGGATCTAACATCAGAGGAAAATGTTTTTCACTGTGTTTAACATATACAGATAATATTTGTCTGTTTAAAATATAACTTTACAGGTCAATAAAGTTGAAGTTTGCGCTAAAGATAGCAACGAGACACGTAGTTTTGTGTTAAACAGCTCAGTGGACGGCATCTTTGATCATCACCTCGGCATTTTTCACCTTGTTCTTCAAGTAGGAGGTGAAAAAGTATTAAAAGAGGTGAAAATCACAACAACAACAGTCCTACTGAAGCTGCAGACACATCTTCAGCGACTCTGAACAGACCGTGGGGGAGAAACAATAGCGATGACGTCACCTCCACGTCTTGTAGGTGTGTAGTCTTTACAGTTAATGTACACATTTTCACAGTCTGACACTTGAACAGTTTTACCACAAACTGCACCTTTCTTGACCCGAAAAATTAACTTTAAACTGACAAACTTTATTCAGAAATAATGCATCATTCTAAAACTTACTAACACAATATTTCTCCAAAATCAGGTCCCATCAGACACACCCAGAAGATGAGCGCCTTCCTGCTGTGCATGTATGCATGTACAGTGAATGTGTGTGTGTGTGTGTTTCGTATGCATGTACAGTGAATGTGTGTGTGTGTGTGTGTGTTTCGTATGCATGTACAGTGAATGTGTGTGTGTGTGTGTTTCGTATGCATGTACAGTGAATGTGTGTGTGTGTGTGTGTGTGTTTCGTATGCATGTACAGTGAATGTGTGTGTGTGTGTTTTTTGTATGCATGTGCAGTGAATGTGTGTCTGTGTCTGTGCTTTGTATGCATGTGCAGTGAATGTGTGTGTGTGTGTGTTTTGTATGTGTGTACAGTGACTGTGTGTGTGTGTGTGTGTTTTGTATGCATGTACAGTGAATGTGTGTGTGTGTGTGTTTTGTATGCATGTACAGTGAATGTGTGTGTGTGTGTGTGTTTTGTATGCATGTACAGTGAATGTGTGTGTGTGTGTGTGTTTTGTATGCATGTACAGTGAATGTGTGTGTGTGTGTGTGTGTTTTGTATGCATGTGCGTGTCTCATGGCATCGACTCACTGTCTCTGGAGTCATGCAGTGAGTCAGGCTTGACGGGGGTGGGGTCACTCCACGAGCGGCTGAAACTCTTGGCTCGGCGATCGGCAAAAGCTGATGGATTTAGGGGGAAGAGAGTCACTCGTGCACACATACACACTCATGAGAAGCTAATCGATCCCGCAAATAAAGGGCTGTGTCCTGTAATTAGTTTATCCAGTGTGGAAGAAAAACCGAGGCGGTAAAGATTTGCAAAGTTTCTGTAAGATCACTGGCTTTGGAAACTTATGCTGACAGAGCTGAGATCAGCTTAGCTGTTCAACAATATCATGAATTCTTTATTTAAACTGTAAAATTATGACTTCATGTTCTCATTTGGCAAGTTTACGTTGCAAACGTAATCATAATTTCAAGCAATATCTTTTAACTATAACCTACTGAATCACTTATTCACATTTTCTTTTTTACACTTTACGCACAATCAGCAGATACAGTGAAAACACACAGATGTGTGTAATGTTCATAATAAATACAACGATTTTAATTACCGTATTTTCCGGATGATAAGCCGCTACTTTATTCTCAGGCTTTGAACCCTGCAGCTTATGCAACGATGCAGCTCAAGTACAGATTTTTAACGGCCTCCAGGGGGCACTCTAGCAGGAAGCCCAAAAGTGAGACAGACAGGTGGAAGAGGTGAAGAAGAAGAGAAGTTTTAAGCTTTACTTTTAACAATCATTTTGCATGTCCTGCACAAACCCTCATCATGGAAAACACACGATGAAATGCATATGATGCAAGGCTCCGTCACACTCCTTCTCAGTCTCTCTTCCATTGTCGCTCTCAGTGGCACTTGCATGCTGCAGCTCTATTTCCTTCTTGGACAGACACATCGATTGCTTTTAACCTAAAAGCTGAATCATGCATTTCATCGTGTGTTTTCTATGATGAGGGTTGGTGCAAAATGATTGTTAAAAGTTAAGTTTAAAACTTCTCCTCTTCCACCTGTCTGTTTCACTTTTGCATTTCCTGCTACAGCGCCCCCTGGAGGCCATTAGCCGGTAACAATCTATACTTGAGCTGCATCGTTGTATAAGCCACAGGGTTCAAAGCGTGAGAAAAAAGTAGCAGCTTATAGTCCAGAAAATACGGTAATTCAAGCAAAAAAAAATCTGTCAGTGGAACAAGTGAAAATTATCTTTGTAAGATTTTTTTAAATAAGATTTTCACGATCTATTGTCTCAAAATAAGTTCTTACATCTCACTGAAAAGTTACTCTTTAGGCGATTATGTCTTATTTTAAGTGTGATGAGATATTTTGACTAGAAATGAGAAAAATACACTTGGTAAGATTTAGATTCCTGCAGAGCATTAATATGAAATCTAGATGAGAAATGACATTTTGTTACATTTATTGTGACACTAGATAAGCCTTGGGTGGCATAAACAATGTCCCAGTAAATGTTTCCTGCAACCAAAACTTAAGGTGATCACTGCAAATTATTTGGTTCTTACCAAGATAAAGAAAAAACTTAGATTTAGAAGTGTTAGATAATATATCTTGTTTTAAGAGTTAATTTCTTCTTTTACGTGTCCATACATCTGTAGACAAGTGAAATTCTCTTGCTGCATGGGCAGATATTTCACTTGTTTTGAGTACCTTTTTCCACAGATTTAGTGTTTTTATCTTGTTTTTGGACACTCTTTTTTGAAGTGGACAGATAAAAACCTGTGTGCTTGAGTCTTTTTTTGTCTAAAGTTAACACTATTTGAAGCTACAATACGATTTTAGTCACTTTCACTTATAAAAGCAACAGATTCAACAATGAGAATGAGGAGCATAACCACCAGCTGAGTGTCCATTCACTCTAGTGTTATCTCTCTTTTTAGCTTTTAGCACTTGGTTGTTTGGCTGATAAATGCTGTTTATCAACCTGCTGTTCTTTTCTTATCCAGTACAGCGGCATAGTAATGAATTTATATTCCTTTGACAATATTTAACCTAAACAGTGAAACAGTCAGTTAATCCCAAGTGTGCCTTTTTGGCACACTTATGGAATAATGTCAAAAAAAATTTTCATACAGTTTGTTTTTAATTCTTTTACACTTTTTTCTATTTCATCAACTTGAGCTGTAAATAAAAATACCAAATACTCAATAATTGTCACATTTTTTAAAACCCTTTAAATGCCGTGTTTGTAATGTAAACAAACCATTTTTTTGGATGCAAAAAACACAAAAAAATATTTTTTTTCAATATACTACATAAAAAGTGGATCACATATTATTTGATTTTTGCAGCCTGGCATATGTCAATGATTAACAGCAGCATTGGTTAATTTGCATAATTATTTTTGGCCCTAGGTCAAATGTTCAAAAATACTAGCATCTGTCACCAAGCGTGCGTAAAATGCACACCTATAAATCAAACTATTAAATATTATATATTGATTTATTTTTCCTCCCCCTTGAACTGCCGCCTTATCGTGGTGGGGGAGTTTGAGTTTTTTGAGGAGATTGGCAGACCGGGGTGGTGGTTCCCCTTTTTAAGAAAGGGGACCAGAGGATGTGCTCCAACTATAGGGGGATCACACTCCTCAGCCTCCCGGGGAAAGTCTATTCCAGGGTACTGGAGAGGAGGATCCGACCGATAGTCGAACCTCGGATCCAGGAGGAACAGTGCGGTTTTCGTCCTGGTCGTGGAACGCTGGACCAGCTCTATACTCTCCATCGGGTGCTCGAGGGTTCATGGGAGTTTGCCCAACCAGTCCACATGTGTTTTGTGGATCTGGGGAAGGCGTTCGACCGTGTCCCTCGTGGTATCCTGTGGGGGGTGCTTCGGGAGTATGGGGTCCAGGGCCCTTTTCTAAGGGCAGTCCGGTCCTTGTATGACCCAAGCAGGAGCCTGGTTCGCATTAAGTAAGTCAGACCTGTTCCAGGTGCATGTTGGACTCCGGCAGGGCTGCCCTTTGTCACCGGTTCTGTTCATAATTTTTATGGACAGAATTTCTAGGCGCAGCCAAGGGCTGGAGGGGGTCCGGTTTGGGGACCACAGGATTTCATCTCTGCTTTTTGCAGATGATGTTGTCCTGTTGGCCTCATCGAACCTGGACCTTCAGCGTGCACTGGGGCGGTTTGCAGCCGAGTGTGAAGCGAGCGGGATGAGGATCAGCACCTCCAAATCCGAGGCCATGGTTCTCGACCGGAAAAAGGTAGTTCGCCCTCTCCGGGTCGGTGGGGAGTCTTCGCCCCAAGTGGAGGAGTTTAAGTATCTCGGGGTCTTGTTCACGAGTGAGGGAAGGATGGAGCGTGAGATTGACAGATGGATCGGTGCAGCGTCTGCAGTGATGCAGTCGCTGCACTGGTCGGTTGTGGTAAAGAAGGAGCTGAGCCGAGAGGCGAAGCTCTTGATTTACCGGTCAATCTACGTTCCTACCCTCACCTATGGTCATGAGCTTTGGGTCAGGACCGAAAGGACAAGATCCTGGATACAAGCGGTTGAAATGAGTTTCCTCCGTCGGGTGGCTGGGCGCACCCTTAAGGATAGGGTGAGGAGCTCAGTCACCAGGGAGGAGCTCGGAGTAGAGCCGCTGCTCCTCCGCGTTGAGAGGGGCCAGCTGAGGTGGCTCGGGCATCTGTTTCGGATGCCTCCTGGACGCCTCCCTGGGGAGGTGTTCCGGGCATGTCCCACCGGGAGGAGACCTCGGGGAAGACCCAGGACACGTTGGAGAGACTATGTCTCTCGGCTTGCCTGGGAACGCCTCGGGGTCTCCCCGGAAGAGTTGGAAGAAGTGTTTTATTTTTGTAAATCAAGGTCAGCCCTAATCATACATAGCAAATGGAAGAAATAGTGCATTTTAGGCACACTTGGGAGACAGATGCTAGTCTGGTAATTTTCTTTTGTTTACAATTGGCAAATTTTAGTGGGGGTACAGAATTTAAAAGATCATGCAAAAATGAACAACTTTTGAATTCTAACCTTGTTTAAATTGTGAAAAATAATATTAAGTTTTTTAACACAAAGTGCAAAGTGTGCCTAAAAGGCGCACCTGGATACCGGAGGGTAATAAGTTAAATTTAAAGCCATGTATTAATTGTCATGTAAGTCTTCATTTGTAGAATACACTGCACGTTTGCAACATTTGTACTTGTTCCAATTGCAGAATTCAATAACCCAGTTTTGCAGACTTTTTGCAGCCTCTAAACTCTTAATTCCTCACCTTATCACTCGGTAATCCACATATAATGACATCACCCATTTATGCATCTGTCTATTTATATCTTGATTAGTGAATTTCTAAAAATGGCATCTAATTAGAATAATCATTCATCAAATAGTCCACCAAAATCCTATCAGAGATGTGAGGGACACAGCAAACAAATCGATGCAGGGGGAGGCACAGAGCATCATGGTGCTCAATTTATCAATGGAAGAAACAACAGCACGAAAGCAATTACTTCACCTCATTGCCCTGAAGCCCATTGTGTTGACACCATCAAGGACACATCGATAAATTATATGACATTTACCGATCCCAGACCAGTTATCATTTAAAATATTAAGGGAAAAAAAGACATTGAAGTACTATTATAAAAAAGAATAACCGGACATAAATCTTAATGTTATAATCCATGTAATATGGTTTTTGTTGGAAACTTAGAACTGGGAATATACTGCATCACAATAGTCCTGTATATGCTAATACAGTCTCTCCATGCATTAAGCACATTCTGATGAACCTCTATTTAGATGCAAATAGATGTTCGTCCACACTGTAGGGCATGATTGCAAAAAAAAAAAAAAAAAAGAAAAAGAAAAAAGTACTTGCATCAGCAGACACTCATGCATATAGATAAGACTGGAAGACTTACTCTGGACTTTCACTCTGCGGCTGCCCACCATTCGGAGATGTTTACGGAAATTTCTAAAAGACAGAAAAGAGGAGGATTGGAGATGAGGAAAAGAGAATGAAGGACATGCAGACACAGAAAAGACAGAAAAACAGACGGATGTTAATACTGAGTCCTATCCACAGCTGTTACATCAGTATGGTGTTTTTGGTTTAAAGGGTTTAAACTCACTTTTATTAGTCTTTGGTTCATTTATTTGCGTATTTGGACCCTAATAGTTAAAAAACTTTGAATTTGAGCCCTCCAGGGGCTGCAAAAGTATTTTTATATTCTTTCTGGGAAAAATTGAGTGGATTTTTGAACAGGTCCAAACGAACTAAGCACTCCCATGTTATTTAATGGGAGAAACAGCAGTGAACATGGTAAATCTGAAAATAAACCACACACAACTGTTGTGCCACTACTGTATGTACTGTTGTGTGTGTTATACTTTTGAGTAATGGGGTTGACCACTGAAAGGACTGACTTTATCACTTTCAAAACTGAAATTTTGGGGGAAAAGTTTGGTGTTAGCTTGGATAGGCTACTTACATGAGTGGTGCTAACTTTACAAGTTAATTCATTCTGCAATTGTGCTGTATTTATATGTATGTATTTATACTGTATTGTGAGGCAGTGGTCCCCAACCTTTTATGTACTACGGACCGGTTTCATGCATGAAAATTTTCCGCGGATTGGGTAGAGGTGCAGGGGTTCCAATAACAAAAACCTTTGTCAGTTCAGAGCATGTGATCTGAAACACTTCCACTGTATATCAGACAATTGTGATGGTTCTACATCACAGGTGTCAAACATGTGGCCCGGGGCCAAATCTGGCCCGCCAAAGGGTCCAGTCCAGCCTCTGGGATGAATCTGTGAAATGCAAAAATTACACTAAGATGTTAACAATCATTTTAGTTCAGGTTCCACATTCAGACCAATTCATTCTCAAGTGGGCGGGACCAGTAAAATACTATCATAATAACATATAAATAAGGACAACTCTAAATTTTTCTCTTTGTAAATGTAAATATTTTTATGTATTTGCACTAAAACAAAGCATAATTTTGCAAAAAACGTAAATAACCTGAACAAATATGAACAATCTGAAATGTCTTAAGAGAAGTAAGTACAATTTTAACAATATTCTGCCTGTTACTAAATGTTTTGTGTGTTTGTAGATCCACTGTGATCTGTAAGTTATAATGTACATGTGTAAATGATAAACTGAGGCAGAATATTGTTAAAATTACACTTATTTTTTTTCACTTTGTTCATGTTATTCACATTGTTTGAAAGGATACTTTGTAGATGTAAACCTTTTCATAATGTAAATTTAGTTTATTCGCTCTGAAACACAGAGAAAATTTTGGAGTTGACAATATTTTATATTATTATGTTATATTGTTATATATGATATATTATTTTACTGGTCCAGCCCACTTCAGATCAAATGTAGCTGAATGTGGCCCCTGAACTAAAATGAGTTTGACACCCTTGTTCTACAGTAGAATATCAACTCACCCTAATGCAGAATCAGTCGGAACCCTGGACTTGTTCCCCTGAAGCTAGATGGTCCCATCTGGGGCTAATGGGAGACACACACTCCAGGTGTGTTCTGTAGATCCAGTCTATTACTTAACTAACATAACTGTCATCGCAGAAAACCAGCCTCACAAAGATAAGAGGTTGGAAACGGAAGAAGGACTTTCAGGGCTTTTGTGGTGATACCAGCATATTCTGCTTTGACTTTAATCCAGAATGCACAGAGGTTTAAAGTTGTCTCAAACATGGATCGATGTGCCGGAGCAGTTTGGAGGGTTTCATGTTCATTAATTAGTTGGTCACCGCAAATTACACATCGTAGCTGTGGTGCTTGTGTGTCACCTGTTGTAAAGAACCTGTAACTTCGGCAGGAATCCTGATATTTCCTTCTAAATGCAGCTTTGTGTTTGCAGGCAGTCTGTGACCCTTCTGCAGCCTCATCGTTTCCTCGTTTCTTCCCGAAAAAGTTCTCCAGTGAATTTTGTTTTTGGTTCATTTCTTTAGCCTGTGTTACTACTGATTCATGAGCGGTTGTGAGGCGAGGCGGAAACAGTCGCTTTTCAAAATAAAATCTCCGCAAGACTAATGGAAAAAAATCCTTTAATATTCACCACATTTTTTTTTTCTTTGTGGCCCGGTACCAAATGGTCTGAGGACCGGGGGTTGGGGACCACTGTTGTAAGGACAGACAATTTACCATTTTTAAGTTTTCCTATTATAGGACTGTGGTACAAGCAGAAAACAGTGGTTAGCTGTGAATGCTGTGTGTCTGCCAGAGGACTTTTATATAAGATGCACTTTTTGTTTTTTAATATATAATTGCACTTTTATACATACAGTGGTATTTTAATACTGATGTGTTTCAGTGTGTGTGTGTTGTACTTATTGAATGTATTAATGAGTGAGAAGAACGTAGTATGAATGTTATTGTGTTTTCTTTTTATGTGGGGGGGGGGGGCATGTGCAATTTCGTTATATTTATTATGCAATGACAAATAAAGCTTCCATTCTATTCTATTCTATTCTATTCTATTCTATTCTATTCTATTCTATTCTAAGCTCTGCTCTGATAACACACACAATAGGCATTAACCAGCAGATAGCATAGTGGCTAACTTAGCATGCTAGCATTTGCACGGATGCTAAACTCATTAAAAACTCAACTTTCGCAAACTCAAACCTCAACAGAATTCTTATGAGTCAGATCTTACAAATGCCAAGTGACAGAAGTTTCTGCTCCTTGAGCTCATGAATAATAACTTTAATGAACTTTTCTTTATCAGACCTCAGCTCCACAGCAACTCTCCTCCTAATGATCACATAACCTCAGCTGACAAACTTAACCAAACACCACCAGGTTCAGCAAAACAACTAAAATAAAACCCACCGATAACAACATTTGTACTAACTTTACCTTATCATGAAAACTCCATAATTTGTGGTTATAGTGGTTAAATTTCAACAGTTGGACAAGTCAAGCTAGCTAACTATAGGGCTACAGCCGAAAATCTAACATAACAGTTGTAAAAGATATAAATGTATATAAACACTTACACATAACAAAGAAAACAGAATTTACAACATACATGTCTGCTAATACAGGAAATACACTGGATTTTTTGGAAAGATGACAATATCTTTTTAACTAGAATTGCTAGATCAGCTGCAATAGAAATGAATGTGTTCCGACGGCGTTACACTCAGTGTAGGAACTACCAGCCCCTCCAAAACCCAGATAAGTTCTTATATCTCACTGGAAAGTTACTCTTTGGGTGGTTATGTCTAATTTTAAGTGTGATGAGATATTTTGACTAGAAATGAGAAAAATACACTTGGTATGATTTAGATTTTTGCAGTGTGAGGCCTGTTGTACTGTTATTTATGTGAATGTAAGGTCTTGAATTAAAAGATGCCTCGAAAAATGTCTTAAAAAGTCTCCCTCAAGCCTGTGGATACTCTACAGTATGGGTACAGAGATTATAAAATGAGTTAACCTTGAACTATTTTACTGTCATGTATTTTGGCTCAGGCCTGGAACACACTGGTTAGATTAGATTAGATTAGATTAGATTAGGTTAGACTTTTTTGATCCGACAGTGGGGAAATTCAATGGTCAAGGCGGCAACAGAATAAAGTGCGAGAAAAAATGTGCATACATAAAGATAGTGGAAAAACAATATAAGAATAAGTACCTCACTTATGTACGGCCTTATCTTTGGACTTTCATCTAGGTTAAAGCAGACACATACAACTGCCTGTACTCTTCACTTGTCTTGGAATCTTAATTTATGATAAAATATTGATAGAACAGACATATTGGGAATCTCAGTGTAAAAAAACAAGCCTGGCAGAAGCAGGTAACACCTAACTCACTGTGTGAACCAACACGCAAGCAACACGCAAGCAGCAAGGCGAAGGTGAAGGTGAGGTAGGCGGAGTGTCCTTGGCGTCAGACTTTCAGATCAGTTAGAGCAAGGGTGTCAAACATGCGGCCCGGGGGCCAAATCCGGCCCACCAAAGTGTCCTGTCTGGCCCTTGGGATGAATTTATGAAATGCAAAAATAAGATATTAACAATCCTTTTAGTTCAGGTTCCAAATTTCAGACCAATTCAATCTCAAGTGGGCAGGATTCAGTAAAATACAATTATAATAACATAAAAATAATGACAACTCCAAATTTTTCTGTTTGTAAATGTACATATTTTCATGTTTTTCCACAGAAAAAAAAGTATAATTTTGCAAAAAAATGTGAATAACCTGAACAAATATGAATAACCTGAAATGTCTTAAGAGAAGTAAGTACAATTTTAACAAGATGTTTTGTGTATTTGTAGATCCACTGTGATCTGTAAGTTATAATGTACATGTGTAAATGATAAACTGAGGCAGAATATTGTTATAACTACACTTATTTTTTTCAGTTTGTTCATGTTATCCACATCTTTTGAAAGGATAGTTTGTAGATGTGCACCTTTTCATAATGTAAATTTACTTTTTTTGCTCTAAAACATAGAGAAAAGTTTGGCGTTGACATTAATTATGTATTATTATGCTATTATTTTACTGGTTCGGCCCACTGCAGATCAGAATTTGCCAAATGTGGCCCCTGAACTAAAATGAGTTTGACACCCCTGAGTTAGAGCAAGGGTGTCAAACATAGGACCAGCAGACCAAAACCGGCCCGCCAAAAGTTCCAATTCCAGGATGAATTTGCAACAATTAACTGAAGATATTAAGGGTGTCAAAGTGATTTTAGTTCCAAACTCCATTATCCACAATTTTAATAATATTACGCTAGTTACTAAATGTTTTGTGCATTTGTTATAACGTACATGTATAAATGATAAGTTTCAGCATAATTATTTCATTATTATTAGGCTACTATTTATAGGCTATTATGTTATTACTAGCTTAAATCTCCGTGGATAAATCCACTCCTCTAGTTGTGGGAACTTTTTGCTATGGGAACATTAATACACCAAGATATAAAAAATATCCAGAACTAGAAGCACTCGGAGAGCGCAGACCTCCACCAAGCAAGATCAGTGCCCCCCCCCATTATTTGTCTGTCTGTCTGTCTGTCCGTGTGCAAGATAACTCAAAAAGTTATGGACAGATTTGGATGAAAATGATTGGATGAGGATGATGAGGAAAAAATGATTAAATTTTGGTGGTGATCGGGGCGAAGGGGGGGGGGGCACTGATCTGCCTTGTCAGAGGTCTGCGCTCTCTTTTCTGGAAAAGCACTCGTAGAGCGCAGACCTCTGCCAAGGCAGATCAGTGGCCCTAGGGTTAGGGTTAGGGTTAACCCGAACCCTAACCCTAACGGATGTTGACATACATTACAACAAGTGAAGAAGAAGAAGAAACATGTCACAGTATGTGTGGACGCACCAGGAAACCCAATCATTTTTTAATTTAGTACGAGATAGAGGGGTAATATATAATAATAATGAATATATCTGTAAATCAACACCATATTTCCATTTGTCACCATGTTTATGGAATGACTTCTCGTGTCATCTCACAATAATAATAATAAACAAATCATTGCATTTGTGATTTAATGGAAAAACCGACATTACACACTTCTGTTTTTTCGACATTTAGTAAATATTAAGTTTTGCGCAAATGTCCAATGGAAAAGCGACTAATGGAGCAACTGTAACATACAGTAATTTCCTCCTGGAAGTATTTTGTATTCTGATTCATATTTTATCCAGTTATGATGCTCCGAACATTTCCTATTAAATTTGTAATTAGATCTACAAGACCTTTTTTTTTTTTTTTTTTTTTAACTTTTCTTCCTCCAGTACCATGAGGAAAACTGATCATATTGGAGCTTATCAACACTTTTTAATCCATAGTAGTGAGTGTTTGAAGCTCCTCAGAGGTGGAGACTGTCCAAATTTGCAAGTTTTGGAATCGTTCAAAGATCTGAAAACTATATTGTCTGTACTGGATCCAGAATCTGTGTCATTTCAGTCAATTCTCTCTGCCTTTCTCTCTGCTGGGCGCCGCCTGGTATTACTTCCACACAGTTCAGTCCCAGATCACAAACAAAAGTCTTTGTCCCTTATTAAAGTCATTGTGTGGTCCATGATTGGAGCCGCCTGGGAGAAAGAGTGGGAGCACGACAGAATAAGAACAGAAAATGAAAGGACAGGAAAGTGAATAGAAAAACAGCTCTAAGTGGTAGCAAAGTGGAAAATTTTGCAGAAGCTTTTTAATTATTCATCAGGGTTTGTCCTGAGTGGAAGCAAAGTGCAGTGGAACTGGGCCCGACGTGACAGATTTTGTCACTTATCTTTGATTTTGTAGTTTATCTGTAAAGCATGAAATTAGATCAGTTTACTTGTCACAGGGATATTCAACACAGAAAACTGTTACATAATGCTTTCTGTGGCTGTTCCCATTACCTTCAGCCTCAGTTTTATCTTCTGTAACATTTTGAAATCCTCAGATAAATGTGTTTTAAAAGTCATCTCCTTCATCACACAAATATGTGCCCATAGATAAACCTGTGACAAAACTAAACACTAGAATCTGTATGAAACATTTAGAACTTAAAGAAGTCCTATTTTGCTAAACCCACTTTTATTAGTCTTTGGTACATTTATTTGTGCATTTGGGTGCTTCTATGAAATTGGGTTCATTTTGGTACCTGGCACTTTGCTAGCTTTTTTAGACCCCCCCCAAAAAAGAGAAATGTACACATATTTCCCCTCAGGATGTACCTAATGATGGCCTCAGATAAATGAAAAAAAAAAAAATACTCTTGCTCTGAGCCATCCCAAAATTTATGAATTTTTAATCAAATATTGGGGCCAAAAATAGGACCAAAATTGGGACATGAAAAACTACTTAGGTGTCAATGCATTTGATCTGGAAAACATGGCTGTAACTGGTCTTATATACTACTATAAATAAAGTCACTGTGCTAAATTTGATGATCCTAGTGGTTTTTCTAATCCAGACGTGGGCTTTTCATGAATCTCAGTCTCATTCCAGGTTTTGTATGTAACCCACTGTGTCCACTTGCTGCCCAGTTAAACTCAAATAAATCACAAAAGATTTTGCAACAGCGGTCATTTTTGTCAAACACTCTGCCTTGTATAATTAGTTCAATTCTCAAAATGCACCTGTGAGAGAATAAAGAGATATTCAAAAATAGTAGCGGTGTAATTTCTCCTTCCGAGTCAGGCTATGAACTTTTCAGCCCTCCCTCGTGTGTTTCTGAATGACAATAATAAAGCTATAGTATTCTAGAAAAACGTCTCTGGCACTTTTTGTCCGAGTAGACTTACCAAATCCAAGATGGGCAGATTGTCTTGCAGATGTGCACACCAATCTAAATCTGGCAGAATTAGTTTTTGTCTAAACTGTAGACGTGTAAAATAACTTTTACACGTTTTTAGAATTTCTTGTTATATTGTTTACTATTCTCAATACATAATTAATTAATAAAATAATTATTAATAATTATTTCTATATCAGAAAACTTTTTGAAGATCATATGTGTCGTAAGTTGGAACGCAAGTTGTGACATAGTTTTGTGCATGTGGGTGACCAAGCTGGAACCGGTCTGGTACTGACCCTTCTCCATATCAACATTTTTATCCACATTAGTAATACCTCCTCTGTCGTCGCCATGTTTGTTATTGACTTGCTTCTTGTTTTTCTCAAAAACTTTACTCTTCTTTGTGGTATTTAGTCAGTACGTTAATTACGAATGACACCCTCTGGTGGATTACTTGAGAAATGCTCATTCTAACCAAGGTTATTATCATAAACGAAAATGAACGAAATGACTAAAACTAAAATTGAAGAAACATTTTCGTTAACTGACATAAATAAAAACTCAAATTAAAAGAAAAAAATGATAACTAACTGAAATAAGGAGGTAACGATATGAAAATTTCATATCACGGTTATTGTGACCAAAATTATCACGGTTATCATTATTATCGTGGTATTGTTGAAACTGTGCTCAAAATGTTCAAAAAGTACAATACACACACTGAAATAATTTAACCAAGTTGTATTTTGAAAAAAACAACAACAACAACAACAACAACAAAACAAACAAATAAAATAATTGGCACAATGCACTTTCTGTTGGTAGAAACATTCAAATATTAACCCTTAGTGGTCTGAGCCTATTTTGGCCATTTTTCAGTCCTTTTGATTTTGCCTTTATATACTATATAAACAAATGTTTACTATACCCATGGTTGGTATCTTTTCTTTTTCAGCACAACTTCATTTATATCAACTGCCTATTATTTTCACTTTAAGGCCAGAAGACACAAAAAAATACATAAATCTGATTTGAAAAATGTATATAATTTATTGCATAAATAACACAAAGATGCTTAATGTACCTTTTCAAAGACTTTAAAAGTGAATATTGGTTCCAAATATTAGGTATATAAAATTAAAATTGTAATAAATTAAAACTATACTCAAATAGCTGACATAAAAGCAGATCCTTATATAGGCGTTTTCTCTGGAAAAGTGCGGGAATCAAACACGGTTATCATGACAATTAGAATTTAAACGGTAATACTAACTGTTGGCAATTTTACCATGGTTTATCATTATACCGGTAATCGTTACATCCCTAAACTGAAACTGTATTGTGTGCTAACAAAACTAACTAAAACGTATGAAAATTATGTATAAATTCCTTTAGTTTTCGTCTTTGTCAATGTTGATATAGGATAGAACATGTGAAAATTTTGTCTAAGATCAGCGATATAAGAGGTATAGAAGTCAGGAGGACAACGGCGAAAGTATGGAAAGTTTGTTTCGTTTTCACGTAAATGGCGTTGTGTATGAATCACACCCCCACCTACCTTACCCCTTCCAACCTGCTATAGGGAATTTATACATCGTACTGTACATATGTTTGTGTCTGTGCTCAGTCAGAGCCGCCCTAACCTGATCCCCAAATAAAGTGTCCAGGGTAACCTCACTTATTTCTTTGAGTAGAATGGCGAGGAAGATAAAAATATATGAAAAAACTGAAACTAATACTAAAACTAAACTAAACTAAACTAAACTAAACTAAACTAAACTAAAACTAAGCATTCAGAAAAATGACAACTAATAAAAACTAGCAAACCTGCTCTACAAACTAATTAAAACTAACTGAATTAGAGAAAAAAAGTCAAAACTAAATAAAACTAAACTATAATTAAAAATCCAAAACTATTATAACCTTGATTCAACGCACTGAACACATCTAAGTATGAAGGCAGTGACCTTGACACTGTTTGAAATGGATGTACCTATTCATGTACACAAAGTGAGTATAAATGGGCCTGTAAATGAAACCTGGTGAGATCATATAATCTTAACTGAGAAAGTGTCAAAATGATGTGCACGCACCCTCCCACATGATTTTTTAAAAAAAGTCTCAAGCTATTTTCTATTCCGTGTTCCTGGTTCCAAAAAAACACCGTTGACATGTCAGAGCTGATTGCAGGAGTCGTGAATGCCGAGCCTAAAATAGCTGATGACTCAGAGGAGAGGGGGATCCATCAGTCATCCAGCGCTGCTTTTTGTCTGACAACAGCTTTAAGAATCACCAACACTCGCACACCAGGGCTCGCAGTCAGTCTCATATCAGTATGTGTGCATAAATGTGCAGCTGTACCACTAATACCTCCGGTAATACCTCGGCCGTGACCTTTCCGAGCGCTGTCCAGATAAACGAGCTCAGTGGACAGTATCTATTTACAGCATTGTATTCTGACGTTAGGAACACACACCGACACGCAGATCCAGACAATGAATGGCAAGTTTCAACCTTGGTGGATGTGAGGTCTATTACTAGATATTGATTGATTCCTCCGGTTTGAGTGCGAGCTACAGAGCTGAGCTATGGCCCCGTATTGATGAACGTCCCTTTTACACTTCAGTGTTTAGTGAGAAACACTGATTAAACCTGTCACCCCGAGCCTCCAGGATTCACGGCAGGCCACTGTTGTAAGGCCCGTGACGGTCACGTACGGTAACAGCGCTTTGAATCAGGACTGTGAGAGATGTTTTGTTTCTTGTGTGGAAGTGAAGTAAATCTTCAGCAATAGTGCGCAGCGGTGAATCCAGGAAACCCTGCAGGGTATAACGACGACTGCTTTTTGTGTGTTTTTATGGCTGCTGGAGATAAAATCTAGTTTCTCAAAGAGGATTGTGATGGCAGGATTGGATCTATTCTAGTGGCAGATTTTGTTTTTGGTTATAATTATTGAGGAAGGCTTTAAAAGCAGGTGTGAAATGTTTTATTCTCTTTGAAGTAAAGATAAGGGAGAGATGATTTATGTCCCATCCACAATCTGTTACTAAACAGATATCTTCTTCCTTTGGTTTTTAAAACTTCTGTTGACACAACCCCCAGTTTTAGAAAATACCTTGCAAAAATAACTGGTCCAAACACTCAGACAAACTACAGTTAGTAGTGTCCATCCCAGTGGCAGCTGCACGTCTTTCAGACAGGGGAAGCTCACTGTCGGCTTACATAAAAAAAAAAGTCAAGTTATTTAAACATAAATTCGTCCCTCTTTTCCTTTTTTCAGAAAATGGTCAGTGACTTTATTGTACCAACTAAACAAGAAAACATTGAAATTATGTTAAATTGAAAAAAGGGGAGCCCCTAGAGCGTCCAGGGGCGGGACAACATGGTGGCATTTATCCAATTACTGTCCAGTTTTAAGGCAATGAAAAAAACTGTTCCACTCAGTCCCATTGAAGTGCATGGACGCTGAGCGTCTACGGACAAATGCACTGAGCAGAGATCGAATGAGAAAACAGCGCAACGGGAATGTATGAGAAGTGAACAACATCGAGTCTGTTGATTTGTGATAAAGCTGATTCTGAACGAACTCGTCTGTGAGATGAACATGTTCTAACACATTTGTAGTCAATGAAATGTCAACACAACCGTACATATTTAACCATTTAATTTTGGTAATTTTAGTGGAAGCCGAGCTTCCCTTACAGTCTATGAGAAATCCCCTCTGGTCCAACCTGTGGACACTGCAGATAAGACTGGACATAGCAGATGCAGAGGCTTTAGTCTGTCATGAAGATGAATTCAGTTCTAAACTTAAGTTTCCTTAAGTGTTGGTTGTGGAAGTGTATTCTTTACATGCACACCTTTAATATCCCTCGGCCAAATATAGTGTAAGATTCAGTTCAGAATCAGAATCAGAGAGGCTTTATTGTCTGTCATGACAGAAAATCATCTCAGACGTCACTCATACAACAAACACAACACAGAAACACACAATTCCTAAAAATTTAGTGAGATAAAAGAATACTGAAATGTAAATAATTTATACAGAGTTCAAGTAAAACTTTGATATGTGCAACGTGGTAAAGTGCATGTGCTGGAGATCATTTATCAGCTATTGTTTGTTTAAAATATAAGTAGAAAGTTACTGCCCTATAATTAAGGTTAGATTGTCTCTGTGTTAAACTTATTAATACATATTTTTATTTGAGAGTTCTCAGATATTATAACTGCACAAGGCCATTTGACCTTGAAAAAGTAGGCCAACGTCACCTATTTTCAGTATTCTTCTGCTCCATGCCAAGATGCATCCACAGTATAAATGTGGTGCAGATATGTTAATGCATTCTTCAGATAATGTGATTATGACATTAAATGGACAGACAGACAGACAGACGGACAGACAGACGACAAAACGATTACAATACCCCTTCAGCCTGAAGTTGGCCGGGGGGTAAAAACTAACAGATTCAAGGGGAGTTTCTTTCCAGAGAGTATACAAAGGGGCTTCAAAAAGTTTGTGAAAAAAGAACGTAGCTTTGACATGGTTTAAACTGGTATTGACCTAGATAAATCTTCAGATGTTGAAAAACAAACATCATGAATTAAACCGTATTTTTCCAGCTATCTTCTTTCCATAAACTTTTGGAGGCCCCCTCGTATACCTCATGTATATTTGCACTTATCCTGGATTACATTATTGTCCTTTTATACTGCACAGTATCAGTGTTTGTTCTGTTTACTGTTTTGGTCTGTTTGGTCACTATTTGTAATTTTTGGTGAAAAATTCAAATTCTTTATTCTATACTTTTATTTACATATTAATTCTAGACAAATGGTTGAGCTTCTGGGATTCTTTCAGTCCCCAGGGGCACAAGTAAGGAATGGAGCATCTTTTCTGCACTTCCCTTTTGTTTAATATTTTATTCTGCTATTGTCCAATGGAATTTTATGTGTTTCTATGCCTTTGGAAAGCACTTTGAATTGCCTTGTGTAGGAATGGTGCTATACAAATAAATGTGCCGTGCCTTGCCTTGCCCAGAATACTTGAAAGCTAAAGTTAAACGGAAGTCACATTCCTTGTTTGTGTTCACAAACTTGGCCAATAAAGCTCAGTCCACTGCAGGTCATGCACCAGTTAAACAGAAACTGACTTAAAGAACTGGCTGAAACTTTAAAACATTACCAAGCCAATTTTACATGTCAGTTGCATGCCAGGATTCAAACCACCAACCCTTTGGTCATTGGATGGCCTGTTCTACCAACTGAGCCACAGCCACCCACCCTTGTCTGGAAAAAGAAATGTGGTACCTGCTGAACTGAAGAAAAGGGAGGGTACCAGATGGGTAATCTAGGATCAAATGTTCTCTAGTGAAAGCCCTGAGCGCAGATCTTTGAAATAAGACTAGGCAAGAGAGAAATCAGCAAAGATGTCTGATTTTACCCACACAGCAAAAATTGGAGAGTTGAATCAACTCCCACAGAGTTGATTTTAACTCTTTTTCAGAGTTTATATAGGTCCACACTTTACAGAGTTAAATTAACCTTTTCATTGGAGTTAATTATTTAACACTATGCCAGAGTTGCCTTTTTAACTCAGAAACCTGAGTTAACTTAACACTGACTGATTTAACTACCAACACTCACAAGAGTTCATAAATGGCAAATGGACTGAACTTATACAACACATTTTCTACGCCTTCATGGTGCCTAAAGCGCTTTACAATTACACACACACACACACACACACACACACACACACACACACACACACACACACACACACACACACACACACACACACACACACACACACACACACACACCACACACACACCAGCGGCCAGCAGGCAACTTTGACACGTGGATAGTTGGAGCCCAGATTTGAACTGCTGACCCTTTGGTCATTGGACGACTCGCTCTACCACCTGAGCCACAGCCACCCTTCATAATCTCACTGACCTGGGTTAAGTGAACCCATATGGATTTATTATTTACACTGTCAGAGTTTCTCCTTTAACTCAGAGTTAAATTAACACCATGAAAGTAACAAAAATGACACTCATTTTACTTAATTTTCACTCTGAAAGTAGTGTTAATTTTAATAATAAAAAAAGTGAATCCATTAAAAATGACTTAAAATTCAGTGTGAACAGGATGATTCAAAGAAAGCTGATGCATTTTTTTTTTTTAGAAAATGTATTTTTCCTCTTTTTTCTCTGACAGTGACAGTCTGATAGAAATTGCACAGGTTCACCCGGTTTGAAATGCAGGGGCCAGGCAAATTAACTATGGAGAGACACAAAACAACACTTCTCCTGAGTTAATTTCCATAGGCTTGTCTAACTCTTACCATTAACCCCAACTCCGAATGACATTTAACTCACAGTGAGTTAAAACTACACTTTGAGAGTGAAAATTGACTCTCAAATGTTTAACCCTGAAATTTCAACTCTCCAATTTTTGCTGTGCATTTTTCAGTGTCAAATGACCTTGACCATGTCTAAAATCATGTGACCTTGACCTGTACATGATTTGAGACCTTCATAAATGACAGTAGCATCCCCAAAACCTTTAATATGACATTTGCATGAGCAAATATGACAGAACTAACCGATAAATGCATGATTTTCCATTGGAAAATCGGTTTTCTGCACTCGGCAGATGAGCACCCTAAAGATGGTGGTAGGGGGAGGGTCTAAAACTTTACGGATTGGGTCGAAATTTTTTGGGGAGTTACTAATATATAACAGATTAACTGGTCAAATTAAGAGCTTGATCAGAAAAGAAATCCCAAAAATGAGACGCTCTCAGCAACGTAATAAAGTCCTGAACCGATAATGTAATAACTTTTGGCCAATAACATTATAACTTATTGACTGGTTATTACGTTATTGGCCTGGTTAAAAAAAAATCTTTGCAAATGTAATAACTGAGCCAATAATGTAATAAGTTATAACATTATTGGCCAAAAGCTATTACATTATTGGTTCAGGACTTTTATTATGTTATTGGCAAGATATCACGTTTTTGGCCTATTACATTTTAAAATGACAAATTTATTACATTATTGGTCATTATTACGTTACAGGTTGTTATTACATTATTGGCTTCTACAGTATAGCCTACAGGTGAGTTTCAGGGTCATATTATTAGGATCATTGCTTTGTTGAGTCAGGGGGAGGGGCTACAACGTGGGGGGTGGCAACCCAGTCTCATATCAAAATGTGAAATAGCTACGTTTATCCACAGTACAAAATGTATCAGTTTCACAATTAGGGCCTGAACATTGTAAGATGTTCACGTTTTTTTATCCCATTCTTTTCCACTGGCCAGCAGACGGGTCACGTGACCGCTTGCAGCTAGGCTCCTCAAAATAAAAACATGGTGGTCACTCCTTTCATTCTCAGTGGAAAATGTAGTATTTCAAGATAGTTTGGACATGAAAAAGCATTTTGGTGATATTTCTAGCGAGAAATATACATTGAAATTTCACAATATTCGTTCAGGTCTTGTAAATTATCTTTAGTTTTTTTGTTATTACGATGCCGAGACACGAAATATTCTTTTTTTTTTCTTCCCTTTTTTTCTTTTTTTTTTTCTTTTTTCGTGAAATATTCATCATAATAACAAACACACCAAAGATCATTTACAAGAACTGAACGAATATTGTGAAATTTCAATGTATATTTCTCGCTAGAAATATCACCAAAATGCTTTTTTATGTCCAAACTATCTTGAAATACTACATTTTCCACTGAGAATGAAAGGAGTGACCGCCATGTTCTTATTTTGAGAAGCCTAGCTGCAAGTGGTCACGTGACCCGTCTGCAGGCCAGTGGAAAAGAATGGGATAAAAAAACATGAACATTTTACAATTTTCAGGCTCTAATTATGAAACTGATACATTTTACACTGTGGATAAACGTAGCTATTTCACATTTTGATATGAGACTGGGTTGGGGGTGGGGTCTGTAACATGGATGTTCTGGCACCACACAGGACGGGACAGGACAGCCAGGACACGGTACCTCTCCATCATGGTGGCTGCCTCCTGCTCTCTTTTCCGTCTCTTTCTCTCAGCAATGCCTCGGAACGCCCTGCCAGGATGTCAAAGTGTTAAGCCGATTTGGAAATGAAATAGAATCTTTTATGTGCGTTTCTTAGAGCTGTGTCTGAACCCAAACTGACCAAAGGGTTAAATACACGTTACAGAGCTAATCTACGTGTGAAATCATTTATTACAGAGGTTTTTATAAAGTGTTTGTGTTAAGTTTTTGGAAAAGTCACAATGTTTAACTTCTGATTTAAGCCCTATGGGTTCAGTTGGGTTCGGGCATGAAGACAACGTTTTAGTCAGGGTGGGGTAGAGCAACAATAGAGGATTTAATGTAAAGGGTTAGTGGTCCATAAAGGAGTTAGTGAGGGGTTTATTCAGCCTTGCTAAGGGTTTAGTGTTAGCAGCACATGGATGTTTAATCCACCAGACACTGTGGGAAATGGTGTAAATCTGCACGTAGTACACACACATACACACTAGGGGCACAATGCAAGGTGGGGGTCAGGAAAAGACACAAGAGAAAATACTGCACCCTGCCTGTTTGACGCCTCTATCCATCTGTACACAGGTTTTCTGCAGGTTTAACCCTTAAAGGCGTAGACCTGTTTTTGTAGTGTACTCCACATTAATTTTAACCTTTCATAAACGTATTTGAATGTATAAGTCTATTCTAGGTCTGCTCCCATCCTACCTTCTGACCTACATCAGTCAGAGAACCACAGACACTTATAGAGGGTATGCATGTGACGTCACCGCTAGCGGAAGTCGCCGTGGTTCCGCCCACTGAGTGGCAGAAAGAGGGAGATGAGTGACAGCGTTGGCTTCAATACTGTCTAAACTTAAGAACAATATTGAATAAAAAATGGGGAAGAGCTGTTGAGTGATTGATTGTATGAACAGGTTTGAAAAGCAGTCGGAGCTATCGTTTTACAGACACCGAAAGACAAAGAAAAGAGATGTAGATGGATCCACAAATCCAGGAAACCAAACCTAGATCTGTGGATCCCGTTTGGTGTCAGGTAACATTAATTTATGCTGTATTTTTGGGTCAAATCAGACCTTAAATGACGTATTTTTTTGGCTAACGTTATTTCTTAGTAAAGCTCTTGGTTTCATGATCAGATCTTTCATGGTTTTTGTCTTCATTTTGTGATTCTGAACCTTGCGCTCCTACTTGATTAGGAAACTGACTGAAACTGAGGCTAACCCAGTTTTTCAAACACAGGGAACTGGAGAATAAAGCTACGACAAAGTATTAGGGCCACATAAGAAAATAAAAGCACATGTCACTACAACTATGAACTCATAAAATATTGATATAAAACCCATAATTTTATGATAATAAAGTCAAATACAAAAGGAATCACAATGTTATGAGAATAAAGTCGTAGTTATAAAAAAACAAAACAAAACGTAATTTAACAAAAATGTCATTCGTTTATGAGATAAAAGTCGTCATATTCCGACAATAAAGCCATAATATTACATGAATAATGTCGTAATTTAAAAACAGGTGGGAAAAATATCATAATTTACAAGAATACAGTCGTACCCTGCTGGTCCACAGCAGTAGTATCTGTGTTGTATAAAGTACTTGATCTGAACTAGACTCAGTAAATCTCCTCAGTCCCAGTAGATCATGTGTCTACTGTAAATGCACTGTGGATCAGCTGGTTCTGGGTCCTAGTTTTGGACCCTGGTTGTCAGTGATGATGAAACCATGTATATTTGTTTCAGGTAAAAATAGCGATGATCCCCTCCACCCTGGATGCCAGGATACTCCATTTCTGTCCACATGTCAGTGTTCATGGACCACTTGTTCTTTGGTAGCTCGTACAGATCCATGTCCAGTCCAATTGTCCTTAATTTAATTTCATATTTCACATTTTCCTGGTCTCACTGTGTTTACCGCTGTACTCCGTCATGTTGAGCAGGTTGGTTTTTGCCACTCAGTCTGATTTAGAGGGGCGTGGCCTGGGGGGGAAGTGACGTATGTGCATACCCTCTATAATCTTCATTCTCAGGAGCTTTTCTTTTTGTCTGTTCCTAAAGTTACAACTGAGCAGAGGAAAAAGGCCTTCACTCGGAATAAACTACAAAAAAACCTGAAACTTACACATCTGGTTTCACTGGACACTTTCAAGAGGATGTTGTATGACTTAGAGACAGAGACATGTGGCTGCAGATGTTTGGTCTGATGCACTTTATCTTCATCTCGTGGGCACTTTTAGCAAAGTTGACTGACTGGATTTTGTGCTTTTTTATACAGTGTTGTGCAAAAATATTATAACACTTGTCAAATCTTAAGAAGCTGGTGGTTTATTTTTTTTTTCCCAGAGCCTGAATTTCACTTTTTTGCTATTGCAAAAGGTAAAGGCAAAGGTACTGAGAATATTTCACCTACAAATTTATCAGTCCAGTCCTTTATTTATTTATTTTTTTAAAAAAACATTTTACTCTAATATTTAGTATGGCCCCCCTTGGCAACAAGCACAGCAGTGCATCTTTCTGGCACTGTGTCAATGTATTTTCTGAGTGTTTCAACCCCAATGCCATTCCATGCCCTCAGAAGCTCATTCCAGAGAGTTTCCTCAGAGTTTCCTTAGATTGTTGCCAAGGGCGGCCACATTTTATGAAATCACAAAGCAGTCCAAATTCTAAAACTAAGATGATCCTTTTTTTTCACTGTATTGCTTATGGTCTATAGAGACTCCCCACATGTGGTTTGGAGAGTATTGCCTTAAAAACCCTTTGGAAAGTGAGATTAAACTATGTGTCCACAAATATGGACGTCATGCATGAAAGGGTTAAGATTACATGCATCATCTTTAAGTATTCAACATAACTTTATTGTATAAATGATTCTAAATCGTTTCAGTTGCATCATTGTTTGCAGTTTTCCTGTCATGGCGGCTCTTCTGTCCATTGGTCAATGTGAGGACGTCTTTCCCACAGGGGACGGTAATGGCTCTGACAGGATGTCACTCGTAATGACAATCATCTGTGACACTATATGTCAGAAATTAAGTCATGTCCAGCCCTTCGCTTTTGACTGACAAACAGTCAGACAGCTGATGAGCTCGGAGATGACGGACGTCTGAGTCCGTACGCTGTGTATCACACAGACGGATGTGTTGCACTGTTTCTGCACTGCTCTTACATCAGTTTCTATACACATTCTATCACTTTCCATTCCTTCTACTTGAAATAGACAAAGGTGACTTTTCCTTCCTCCTGACATTCTTTCCACAATCTGCCAATCTGCCCTCCTCTGGTTTTGTACCATGAAGTGATCCAACAACTTTCCTACTTAACTTTGGAGATAACCTCATCTGTCAAAGATGTTTATTTACAGCTACTGGGATGGTAACACTTAAAGACCCGATGTTTTCAACTACCAAATTATTTTTTTGTCTTTCCCAAGAGAGGACTGCAAAAATATATTCCAACTGAAAAAACTGTATAGACAGAACAATGAAATTAAATGAACAGTTCTAAGTTTTTACATTTTGCTTCATATTTGTTTTGCATCTTGTGACATACTTATTGGCTTATTTTGGTCTGGTATCGTAATTGTTTTGCACCATTTCGTCAGGTATATATTTACTAGTGCTGGGCAGCGATTAAAATTTTTAATCGCAATTAATCGCGTGCATTTCTGTGATTAATCACAGAGTTATATGGGGGTTTGCCGGCATCAACAGCGTGTATTGCCTTTAAGTGATATTTCAGACTCAAAGTACTCTGGTGATAAAAAAATAATTCCACATGTCAGTGCTTACAAACAACTGTGTCCTTCTCAACCCCACCATCTGAAGACATTTAAAATGAAAATGTCCATGGAAAAGACCGATACTTTTCTCCATGTTTATGTTCCCACCAGTTTATTTCCGGTTGTGAGTGATTGACAGGAGTCTTAAGCCCACTAATAAGTACTAATACTAATAAGCCCAATAATATGTGATATTTAGTTGTTCAAAGCAAGCAAAGGGGGCCCTCTAGTGGTCAGAATAAGTCACACTAACGTATGTTTTGTCCTTGCGGTGTTACCATAGCCAGTTCGGACATAAGTTTCCTTCACTCTGTTTGTATGGCCCGAAAAACATTTGCCTGTGAGTATTTTATGTTCAGTTGTTGTAAGAATGAATAGTATAAAATATCTCTGATGTGAACCTTTGTTGCTGGATGAAAGACATTGTAAATCTTAAATTAATCTGTAAATGCTAATCGTTAGCATGTCTATGGATTTTCCCATTCAAGTTAGCATCAAGCTAGCGATCTTTTTCCCATTCATTTAGATGTATAATGCCCTGTAAATATACTAAGGCAATGAACAGAGCTGAGACATTTTTTGTATGTATGTTGCAGTTTTACAGTGAGTCTCAAGTAAAATATTTGGAGACAAGTTTTGGGCGTCTGGCTTTTCTTAGGAAACCTGTTGTCTATCTGCCGAGCTAATGCTACACACACACAAGCAGGGGCAGAATAATATCAGTTAGAATAAAACGGCATTAACGTGAGATTTAAAAAAATTGTCGGCGTTATTTAATGAATGCGTTAACACGGTAATAATGCATTAACTTGCCCTGCCCTAATATTTACCTATGTTTTGTTTGTTTTGTACTTCCTGGATATGCAATTTTGCACTTGCTTTTGCATTCATTTTTTATTATCTTTAGAAGAATTTTGTTTGGTTTGTCTGACTTTATACAGTATGACTTTATAGCTGGTTGTGTATAGCTAACCATTAAGGCTATTATTATTTAGAAGGGGGCAGGATATATAAGATTTTCTTCATCCTCCTTTTTTGAGCATGGGTGTGTAAATGTTTGTTCACCTGATGATTATTGAATGTCTGCTGATGAAATGCACAACCATGAACAAAATAAATGAAATGAAATTTATACCTATTTATTATAATATCATCTTCTGCATTTGTTTTTTTTTTTTCAGAGAAAATCTTTTTTTTTTTCTAGATTTAATTTATTGATTATGTACATGTTCATTAGATGGTGTATTTGAGGCACATAACAAAATAAAAACACTTGTCACAACTAGAATAAAGTCATGAAATATCAAGATAACATCCATTATTTTATGAGAATAAAGTCAAATACAAAAAGAGTCATAATTTTACGAGAATGAAATTGTCATATTTTGAGAATAAAGCCATAACATTACAAGAATAATGTCGTAATTCAAAAACAGGTGGGAAAAATATCATAATTTATGAGAATAAAGTTGTACCCATTTGTCGTATAATGGAGAACTTGGAACATTTTGTGAGGTTCTACTTTCATTTGAGGTTTATGCACAGGGAAATACTGAGCCTATTAGCCCCGCCCACCATCAACACATTAGCATTAGTCTGAGGACTTTGAAGCCAGTTTGCAGATGGTCGGGTTTGTTTTATCGTAAGAACTGAATGGATTTGGAGCAAATTACTTAACTAACTTAAGGCTTGCAATTTCTAAATTATGACTTTTTATTGCACTAATGCAAATTTATTTTCAAAATACTACAATTTTAATCTCATAAAAGTACAACATTATTTTCGTCAAATTATGATTTTTTTTTTTTTAAACTACGACTTTATTCCCCAAATATTATGACTTCCTTCTTGTAAAATTATGACTCTTTTTGTATTTGACTTTATTCTCATAAAATTTTGGGTTTTATCTCCATATTTTGCGACTGTCTTCTCGTAGTGAAAAGTGTTTTATTTTCTTACGTGGCCTTACTACACTGTCGTACATAGAAGCTCATGGGAAATTCAAAGTTATTGGATCAAATCTGAAAAAAATTAAGAAAAAGTTACTTTTTCAACAAAATATATCATTAACTGGACATAAAAACGTGTCTGCAACCACTGCCAACTATCCAACTCCATGGGTTTTACCGGTGAATAAATGTTGTAGAAGATGACAGTGTTTCCACGGTAACTACGGAGCCTCTGAACGTCCAAATGGGTCATATCTGATGACCATGAAAAGATGACAAACTGTATTTTACACCAATTCTTCACATGTATTGATAGGACTAGAAGTTCAACGGTTATTGAACATTTTAGATCAGCAGATGTTTGGGTCTTCATGGGTTAAACTTCACTTCTAAAAGAACAGAATCAGGGTTTTCAGTGTTGTTCAGTGGCTGTATTTCTTTATCACGTCTCACGGTCTGAAATTAAAAGTTTTCATTTCTCCAAAGTCCGTTTCAGGTGACTGACAGTTTGGTTACTTTAGATCCAAATAAAACTCCTCAGGTTGAATCACTATAGCACAAAAGATCAGCACCCTCTCAAAATATCTGGTACAAGCCTGTGGGCATGAAACGCCGCTGAAGTTGACTACAGTTCCACAGATGCATTTGAGTAAGAATCAGCCAATAGTTTAAAGCTGTTTTACACGTCAGCTATTTGGGTATAAGCTTCGTTGCATTCTCTAATTGGTCATGTCCCATTGAAACAGTTTATCAAGTGAAATTCAACAAAGTTTGTCATTTCTGATGATCAATCGATACACTATGAGTCCCAGTACTAGATGACGATGTGAAGCAGCATGGGATTATGGGAGTTGTTGTTTTCACCACCATTACTAATGAACCTATAAGACATCATAGTTACAGGCAACATAATGTATTTAGGGCTGGGCAAGTTAATGTGTTATTACCGCGTTAACGCATCTCACGTTAATGCCGTTTTATTATAACTCATATTCTTCTGCTCCTCCTTGTGTGTGTGTAGTGATTAGCTCGGCAGATAGACAACAGGTTTCCTAAGAAAAGCCGGACTCCCAGAACTTCTCTCCAAATCTTTTACTTGAGACTCACTGTAAAACTGCAACATACATACAAAATATGTCTCAGTTCTGTTCATTGCCTTAGTACATTTACAGGGCATTATACATTTAAATGAATGGGAAAAAGATCGCCAGCTCGATGCTAACTTGAATGGGAAATCCATAGACATGCTAACGATTAGTATTTACAGATTAATTTAAGATTTACAATGTCTTTTTATCCAGCAACAAAGGTTCACATTAGAGATATTTTATACTATTCATTCTTACAACAACTGAACATAAAATACTCACAGGCAAACGTTTTTCGGGCCATACAAACAGAGCGAAAGAAACGTGTCAGTTAGTTCCTTCTTATGTCCAAACTGGCTACGGTAACACCACAAGTACAAAACATACATTAGTGCAACTTATTCCGACCACTAGAGGGCCCCCTTCGCTTGCTTTGAACAACTGAACATCACATATTATTTTGAAAGTCCGTTGCTCTCGCTCTGTGAATACACGTAGGTAAACCATGGGTCACAGGAAGAGGGGGATGTTGATCAGGGTTGGTTTGACAATCGGTGTCATCATGCGTTTCAACCAGTGACAGCATTTGGGGTGGGCTTAAGACTCCTGTCAATCACTCACAACCGGAAATAAACTGGTGGGGACATAAACATGGAGAAAAGTACTGGTCTGTTCCATGGACATTTTCATTTTAAATGTCTTCAGATGGTGGGGTTGAGAAGGACACAGTTGTTTGTAAGCACTGACATGTGGAATTTTTTTTCATCACCGGAGTACTTCAAGTCTGAAATATCACTTAAAGGCAATACATACTGTTGATGCTGGCAACCCCCCCCCATATAACTATGCAATTAATCATGATTAATCACAGAAATCCACACGATTAATTGCAATTAAGAATTTCAATTGTTGCCCAGCACTAAATGTATTATAAGAGTAGGTTTTTAGTGATGTGTAGAATACTGTTATATATTTCACTGAGTATATTTACATGAACATTAATAGTGTTATTCCAAATGTGACAATATTTGGAATTTGATAGGATGATCCATTTGGGACTGACTGAACCAGGCCTTTATCCAAATGGAGTATTTTCTGATGAAGACATGTAGGATATGCTGATATTATTCTGGTTTTATGAGGAGTTTTTGGATATGTATAAAACACATTTGTGAAATAAATCTATTTTGCATGTTTGACTACATCTTTGCAGGTTCTTACCCATGAGTCCTGCTTCTACCCAGCTGGAGTAAAGTCAAAGATCCTCTCTGGTAAATATGAATACATCTGAAAGTCATATTATTACCCTGCCCCCCGAAGGGGAAGAAAGGGGCATTGTTTGTTTGTTTGTTTGACACTTTTCTAGTGTCATTACCCAGAAATAGGGTTGAAGATGGACCTGTGGAGGGAAAATTGTTGACTGAATTCATACCAAATTGGGTTTATAAATTGCCAGTGACCCAGAATATATGTCATTAAATTTTGGGAAAAGTAGGTCAAAGCTTCAATTTTTATGAATTTTTAAATCTTTTTTGTTTTTACCCATTTATGTATAATGGGCAAAAATTCAGTCTGTAGCAGCAAAAACTATTGGGTGTTTTTTGGGTCTAGATAAGACCGTGCCAAGTTAATAAGGCATTTAATGTTTAAAGAGAGTGCCTTGGATTTTCTTCCAGTTTGATATCTAGATGTCATTACATTTTGGGAAAAGTAGGTCAAAGTTCAAATTTTTATGATTTTTAAAAAATCTTCCCATTTACTTATATGGGCGAAATATCTGAACATTCGAGGGGCAGAGCTTGTTGTGCCTGGCACCTCTTGTTGGATTTTTTTTTTTTTTCGGATAATTGATTTTTAAGGAACACACCTACTGTTAAATGTTATGACAGAAGGATATCGACCGCATTATGGATATGGGCAAATACTGAAAGGCCGATATTTTCCCAGAAGAGTCTGAAAAAACAAAAACAAGACTGGAAATATCCATTTAATAGACCTTAATTTTATGAATTTGTACAACTGTATGTCATTTATAGGATGTAACGATATGAAAATTTCATATCACGGTTATTGGGACCAAAATGATCACGGTTATCATTATATCACAGTATTATTGAAATTGTGCTCAAATGTTAAAAAAAAGTCTTTATACACACACTGAAATAATTTAACCAAGTTGTATTTAAAAAACAACAAACAAACAAACAAATAAAATAACTGGTACATGTACCTTCTGTTGGCAGAAACATTCAAGTATTAACCTTTAGTGGTCTGAGCCTATTTAGGTCGTTTTTCAATACTTCTGATTTTGCCTTTCTATACTATATAACAAATGTTACTATACCCATGTTTGGTATCTTTTTTTTTCAGCACAACTTCATCTATTTCATCTGCCTATTATTTTTTCACTTAACCTACTATATCAACATAAAAGGGAACAAAACACAAAAAAATATATAAAATCCAACTTGATAAATATATATAATTTATTGCATGAATAACACAAAGATGCTTAACAACCTTTTCAAAGACTTTAAAAAGTGAATATTGGTTTCAAATATTAGGTATAAAAATCAAAATTGTAATAAATTAAAACTATACTAAATATTTGACATAAAGGCAGATCTTTACATAGGTGTTTTTTCCCCTAAAAGTGCAGTAATCAAACACGGTTATCATAATTAGATTTAAACCGTAATACTTACCGTCTGCAATTTTTACCGCGGTTATCATTGTACCGTAATCGTTACCTCCCTATTTATTTATTTATTTATTAAGAGACAAATGTATTATCAACAGCCATGAAAACTGGTTTTTCTGATTTTTTCTTTTCCAAACTAAGGGTAAAAACCTGAATGTTCTGGCGTGTCTCCTCCAATAGTCACTGATTAATATTCCTGCTCACGTGCAGCTGTTTCATACCATGATTACAGACAGTGTTTTTATCACTGGTGCCAGATGTTCCACTGTGTGACCTCAGCTTATCTCTTTGTTCAGTTAAACACCTTCTGGAAAAGGCCAGGTTTTTGACACCTGCTCATATCCTAAACATTGCTGGTATCTGAAGTCACACTATTGCTGACATTTTCTTTAGATTCATGCATCTCTACCACAGAGGATCTTTGTCTCTACTCCAACTCATCATAAATGAAGCTGTGTGCCACAATGACAGTAAAATATGCAAATTACACTCATTTTCCAAATGTGCTGTATACATGTCCAAAAACACGCACAAGACTGGACAGAATAATATCAGCATGCCCCAAGTCCCAAAAAAATAATCACAAAATGCGCTAAAGGCCAAGAATATCCAAATGAAATCCATGAAATATATGACACTGGCCAAATTCAGAAGAATAAATATACTTACTGTGATACAGAACATTAGTGTTAATAAAGAGGATATGATGTCACTGATAGGCCACTCTAACCATAACCACAGCTACAATAAATATGATTAACCCTTTCATGCATGATGTCTACATTTGTGGACACATAGTTTAAAGTCACTTTCCACAGGGACATAAAGGCAATATTCTCCAAACCACATGGGGGCAGTGTCTATAGACCCTAAGAAATACAGTGAAAAATAGTATCATCTTAGTTTTATAATTTGGACTGCTCTGTGATCTCATAAAGTTAACCTCCTAAGACCCAGCTATGAGTTTTGAGTTTCACAGCTTTATACAAAAAAACAACAACAAAAAAAGTGTTCACCTCAAAGGACATTCTGTAACTTTTTTTTTTAAAAAAGCATCGAAAAAACAGTTGCATTATGATGTTTCCAATCCAATATAGGCAATTATTTGATTAAAAAAAAAAAAAAAAAAACACAAAAAATTGTACTTTCCTAGGTCTCAGAGCTCAAAAATCTTCTTAATAAAACCATATTAAGTAAATAAATAACTAATAATAATAATAATAATAATAATAATTCAAAATGCATTTCAACTTTAGCCTAATTTTGAGTAATAAAATCAATCCAAAAAAAATCTTGAAACTTTTTTCAGAATTCATGTATGAAAGGGTTAAACAAAGGATTTCTCTTAATTTGACTGAAATAATTCAATATATTGCCCATAAAGTTGAAATAACTTTGCTTTCAGACACATTCCTCTCTTTATTCCTATTTATAGACATCAGTTATAACCTTGATGAATGATTAATCACTGAGTCCCAGTTACGGAATAAATCATATTATCACAATCATTTCACTAGAAGAGGCAAAAATAGTCCAACTTCATAGTCAACAGTGCATATGTATTTATGAACTCCTTTAGATAATTAACATGAATATTTTACACATTGTAGCTGTAAATCCAACAGCCACGACATAATTGTGAAAAAGTATGTACTAATATTTCTTGAATCCAAATCTTATTGTGTAAATACAGTCAACCGCTAGACATGAATGCAAAATCTCTCCCTGAGGTTTCTCTTTTCCCACTGGGTTTTGGGAGTTTTTCCTTGTCGAGAAGGAGGGTCTAAGGGACGTTAATCCTTTCCTTCTTCTACCGTCTGGCCTGGTTACACGTAAAAGGCAGAATTAGATATTCTTTAGTTAAATTTATTAGAAACATCATAATTACAAAAACACCTGAACTTCCTTACAGTAAACTGACTTTCTTCAGTGACGTCCATCAATCAGATACTGATGGCACAGCACTCTGTTTTAAGTAATGTTTTTCAACCAAAAATGCTTTGCGCTGGTTAGGGGGTACTTGGCTGAAAAAATATTTCACAGGGGGTACATCGCTGAGAAAAGATTGAGAACCACTGATCTAGAAAGTTTGTTTTTTGCTTGTTGTGGAGCTGTTTTTACTTATTGTTTCAGTTTTTTAGTTTATTTATTCTTTTTTTTTTCTGTTGTTGTTGTTAGTATTATTATTATTATTATTATTGTAATTGTTTTGTATTGTGTGCTGTTGTTGATTTTTGTGTTGTTGTGTTGAGTGTATGTACATCCTGTTTGTTGAGTGAGTTGTGGGAAATTGTGGTGCTTTGTTTTTATGTTGTTAATGACCCCAGGAAGAGTAGCTGCTGTGGTGTGCAGCAGCTAATGGGGATCAAACAAATTATAATAAACTAATAAACTGTGTCTTTTTTCTTTTTTTTCTCTCTCTCTCTCTTTTTTATTAGTGCTGGGCAGCGATTAAAATTTTTTAATTGCAATTAATCGCATGGCTTTCTGTGATTAATCATGATTAATCGCATACATAGTTAAAAGGGGGGGGGGGGGGGGGGGGTGCCGGCATCAACAGCGTGTATTGCCTTTAAGTGATATTTCAGACTTGAAGTACTCTGGTGATAAAAATAATTCCACATTGCAGTGTTACAAACACAGTGTCCTCTCAACCCCACCATCTGAAGACATTTAAAAATGAAAAATGTCATGGAACGAGACCGGTACTTTTCTCCATTTTATGTCCCCACCAATTTATTCCCGGTTGTGAGTGATTGCACAGGAGTCGTAAGCCCACTAATAAGTACTAATACTAATAAGCCAAAAAATATGTGATGTTGTCATAAGAATGAATAGTTTAAAATATCTCTGATGTGAACCTTTGTTGCTGGATAAAAAGACGTTGTAAATCTTAAATGAATCTGTAAATGCTAATCGTTAGCGTGTCTATGGATTTTCCCATTCAAGTTAGAATCTAGCTAGTGATCTTTTTCCCATTCATTTAAATGTATAATGCCATGTAAATGTACTAAGGCAATGAACAGAACTAAGACTTATTTTGCATGTATGTTGCAGTTTTACAGTGAGTCTCAAGTAAAAGATTTGGAGAGAAGTTTTGGGCGACCGGTTTTTCTTGGGAAACCTGTTGTCTATCTGCTGAGCTAATCGCTAAATGCACACAAGCAGGGACAGAATAATATGAGTTATAATAAATGGCGTTAACATGAGATAAAAAAAAAAAAATTGTCGGCATTATTTAATGAATGCATTAACACGGAAATAACGCGTTAACTTGCCCAGCCCTATTTTTTATGTTTTTATGTTATATACCTGTTGTGAAACACATTGAGTCTGCCTTGTGTGTGAAATGTGCTCTATAAACCAAGTTGAATTGAACTGAATGCAAAATAAAAATCCTATTCATCAGTGCAGCGTTAAAAGTTGATAAAATGGTTTACTTGAAGCAATGAAATGGTTTCACCCCATTGGATTTCCATCATAGGTTGCATAATCTAATGGCATTTTGCTGCCTTTAAGTTGCATAAGTGGTACCTGTTTGCGTTGCTGTAGTGTGTAATATTGGGAAACCCTCAGGAATCACAGGTCATTGTTGTTTCTGTACTGTTGTTCCCTGCACTTACTGTACTTTTCTCTCTCTTTTTTATGTTTTTTATGTTATATACCTGTTGTGAAGCACATTGAGTCTGCCTTGTGCATGAAATGTGCTCTATAATTCAAGTTGAATTGAATGCAAAATAATATCTTATTCATCAGTGCAGTGTTAAAGTTGATAAAGTCTGTTTTACCTGAAGCAATGAAAACACTTTCACTTATAGGATTTCCATCATAGTTGCATAATCTAATGGCATTTTGCTGCCTTTAAGTGCATAAGTGGTACCTGTTTGCGTTGCTGTAGTGTGTAATATATGGGAAACACCTCAGGAATCACAGGTCATTGTTGCTTCTGTACTGTATTTTCCCTGCACTTAATGTACTTTTCTCTCTCTTTTTTATGTTTTTATTATGTTATATACCTGTTGTGAAGAACATTGAGTCTGCCTTGTGCATGAAATGTGCTCTATAAATAAAGTTGAATTGAACTGAATTGAAAATAAATATCCTATACATCAGTGCAGCGTTAAAAGTTGATAAAGTGTTTTACTTGAAGCAATGAAATGGTTTCACCCATAGGATTTCCATCATAGTTGCATAATCTAATGGCATTTTGCTGCCTTTAAGTGCATAAGTGGTACCTGTTTGCATTGCCATAGTGTGTAATATATAGGAAACACCTCAGGAATCACAGGTCATTGTTGCTTCTGTACTGTATTTTCTCTGCACTTAATGTACTTTTCTGTAAATCTATATCCTCAAACACTCGGTCCAGCAGACAGTGAGGCTGCAGGGGTTAAGGACACAGAAGACTGAATAGCACAAAGCCACAGGAGGAACAGGGTTCAAGACATGTTATCTAACTGACATGGTGAGAAGAAGGAAGAGGAACGAGGAAGAACAGTGGGGGCGGTTGAAAGAGTTACTCACGATATTCTACAGTCGTGGTTTGGAAACCGGCCACGTAGAAGACGTAGAAGAGGAGAGGAAGAAAAGAAGGCAAAAAAGAAGAGAAGTTAGCACCGAGGCCAACCAAATACTCCACAAACACAAGAGACAGCTTTAAAACGTTGAGGCGAGGACATGATGAGCGGCGAAAAAAAGAAAAACTCACGTTGAATGGAGCGCTCAAATCTATTAACTCAAAATGTCAGCGAGCAAAGAGCATGAAAGTTCATTTAGAAATAATAAGAAAGAACAATGAGGAAGAGTGGAGCGCACAGGGGATGAGAAGATGCCTCTGAATCTGATTAAGACTCACACACAGTTCTGAATCAGTTCTGCAGAGGAATATTATCAACCAAACAGATGTCAAACTTTTCTTTCAGGGAAACGTTCAGCTCAATTTGATCTTAAATGGGTCTGACCAGTAAAATAAAAGCATGATAACCTGTAAAAAATGACACCAAATTTTTTTGCTGGTTTAAACCCTCCGGTATCCTGTCCAGTAAGGCCCTTACTAAACACCAAGTGTGCCTTTTTCGCACACTCGTGGAATAATGTCAAAAAAAAAAATTTCATTCAGTTTGTTTTTAATTCTTTTACAGTTTTTTTCTATTTCATCAACTTGAGCCATGAATAAAAATGCCAAATACTCAATAACTGTCACATTTTTTAACCCTTTAAATGCCGTGTTTGTAATGTAAACAAACCATTTTATTTTATGCAAAAAACACAATTTTTTTTTTTTTTTTTTCAATATACTACACAAAAGTGGATCACATATTATTTGATTTTTGCAGCCTGGCATATGTCAATGATTAACTCCAACATTGGTTAATTTGCATTATTATTTTTGGCATTAGGTCAAATGATCAAAAATACTAGCATCTGTCACCAAGTGTGCGTAAAATGCACACCTATAAATCAAACTATTAAATATTATATATTGATTTATTTTTCTGCTCTAATTTGATTTTATTTTTGTAAATCAAGGTCAGCCCTACATAATCATACATATCAAATGGAAGAAATAGTGCGTTTTAGGCACACTTGGGAGACAGATGCTAGTCTGGTGATTTTCTTTTGTTTACAATGTGCAAATTTTAGTTGGTGGCCAGAATTTTAAAGATCATGCAAAAATGAACAACTTTTGAATTCTAACCTTATTTAAATTGTCAAAAATAACATCAAGTTTTTTAAAATGAAGTGCAAAGTGTGCCTAAAAGGCGCACCCGGATACCGGAGGGTTACTGTATAAAAATAATATTACATTATGACTATAAATAATGACAACTCCAAATGATTCTCTTTGTTTTAGTGCAAAAAAAATAACATTCAGTAATGAAAATATTTACATTGACAAAACTATCCAAACAAAAAATATGTGAATAACCTGAAAAAATTGAAATTGCTGAAGGAAAATAAGTGCAATTTTAACAATATTATGTCTAAACTTAGACTGGATCTACAAAGGCATAAAACATTTTGAAACAGGCAGAATATAGTTAAAATTGCACTTAAGTGTCTTTAAATATTTCAGGTTATTCACATTTCACTGTTAAAGGATAGTTTGTTCATGTAAATATTTTCACAATTCAATATAATTTTTTTGCATTAAAACAAAGAGAAAAAATTGAAGATGTCATTATTTATGTCATTAAGAAAAGATAAGATAAGATAAGATAAGATATAACTTTATTTATCCCACTGCAACATACAATAAGCAAGTGCAGAGAGGACAGGTAGAAAAACCCCCACAAATGAGTGAAAAATAGAACAGAAAAATAAGAATTTGGTATATATGCAAATATTTACATAAATGTAGAATTCAAGTTAAAAGTTATTAAGATAAAAAATAAATAAAGAATAAAAAATCAAGTTAAATATTCTTTACGTATTTACATTGTGGTTGCACATGCATATGTTGTGACATTGGGGGGGGGGGGTTATGCTATTATTATTATGCTTTTTTTTTTACTTGAAACCATAATTGGTCTGAATGTGGAACCTGAACTATAACAGGTTTGACACCATTGACTGTTAAAAATCTTTAGTGTAAATTTTGCACTTTGCAAATTCATCCCCCGGGCTGGATTGGAACCTTTCATGGGGGGGGTTTAGGCCCGTGGGCTGCATGTTTGACACCCCTGGTATAGAGAACGGAGGTGAAAGACACTGAGTGGACAGTCATTTCCATCCATGCATCCGCCTGAACAGCATATGGACACGTGCAGATGGAAACGGTAGAAAAGGAGGAGAAATGCCAACATATGAGGAGAGACAAGTGGGCGTGGGACACACAAGGGCAGAGATGGCACTGCTTTGTCTGTTTGAGGGTCGTAATTATAAAATCTGGGTGATAGGTGCTAATTAAACAGTCACAGAGTGGGAGATCATCTGTAAGAACCCATGTGGGAGTGAATGAAGTGTCTACAACAGAGCTTTTGTCCTTCTAAAACTGATCCAGTCTACTCCAACATCTTTCCAAGTCTGTCATTTAAAGCAGGGGGGTCAAATGCTTTCCAGTCCAGGGGCCACATACAGCCCGAATGTGTGCAAAATAATCACCTAGAAAGAAAAATACACGTTTGTGTTTGTTTTAGTGTTAAAGTCAAATTGCATTATAAAAATATGAACAAGTGGTTCCAGGCACAACAAACCCCACCCCTCGGAAATATTGTAGCTTATTTTGGCATCGATCTAGCTGATGTCATCATGTCTTTATGTGTGCATATATCAGCATATCAATTTCCTCTATATATATGTGTCAAGTTTGAAGTAAATAGAAACAAAATTGATGTTTTTATAGACATGCAAAATTTTGCCCATTATAAGTAATGGGAGAAAAAAAAGAATTTAAAAATTCATAAAAAATTTGAACTTTGACCTACTGTTCCCAAAATGTAATCATAACTATTCTGGGTTACTGGCAATGTATAAACCCAACTGCACTGACATCAGCACATGTATAGACATGATGACATCAGCTGGATTGATGCCAAAATAAGCTACAATACATGCGAGGGGCGGGGTTTGTCGTTCCTGGAACCACTTGTTCTGTGTAATTTTTGCACTTTGCAAATTCATCCTGCAGGCTGGATTGGACCATTTGGCCCAAAGCCTTATGTTTGACACCCCCGATCTAAAGGACATGCTTTGTTTCCTGTGTATAATAATGCTTCAGCTTCAAGGACATAAAAGTGCTGATCAGTATCACATCATACTAATATTTTGATGTCAGTACTTAACTTTGACTTAGATGTGCAGTAAGAATGGATAGGACTTATATATATATATATGTATATATATATATATATATATATAGTTATCTTAATTTCCTCATGATCAATAACTAAGAAGACTGACCAATGAATGACTAAGATGTTAGGCCAAAGAAACATTAACATATCATAAAAAAGTTAATCATAATAAACTAAACTAGAAGTTCATTCTCTATCCCCCTGCCCATATTATGTAAAAGAAAATGATTACTTTGAAAACAAGAACAGAAATTGGAATTTTTTTCATCTATATAATGAATATTTAGTGTAAAAAAAAAAAAACTATATTGTTTGGTGTGTTATGGAATTAAATTTTTACATTTACACTCTAAAAATGACAATAATACTGCAAAATTGACTTAAATTTCCTGAATAACATTTTTTAAATAACTTTTTTCTTATAAGAATAATAATTTTTAATTAAGGTTTTCATTTTCATGTTACACTTTGTAGATATTCAGTTAACCCTCTGGTATCCGGGTGCACCTTTTAGGCACACTTTGCACTTCGTTTTAAAAAACTTGATATTATTTTTCACAATTTAAATAAGGTTAGAATTCAAAAGTTGTTCATTTTTGCATGATCTTTAAAATTCTGGCCACCAACTAAAATCTGCACATTGTAAACAAAAGAAAATTACCAGACAAGCATCTGTCTCCCAAGTGTGCCTAATACGCACTATTTCTTCCATTTGATATGTATGATTAGGGCTGACCTTGATTTACAAAAATAAAATCAAATTAGAGCAGAAAAATAAATCAATATATAATATTTAATAGTTTGATTTATAGGTGTGCATTTTACGTAAGGGCCTTGCTGGACAGGATACCGGAGGGTTAACTCATTAAAATATAAACTTACGGAAAAATAGATTTGATTAATAATCTAATAATGGCAGCTTTTGACTCCAATAGACATGAGTATTCTACAGGCTGAAGAACTGAAACAGACAACAGGACTGGCCAGTTCTTTGTTTATAACACACTAGCACTGGCATTGTATATTTGTGAAACCAGCTCGTGAGAAATAGGGGAAAGCTCCTGATTTTGTAGATGAAAGCCACAATGCTCTGAATGTTGGAAGGAAGAGGCTGGACCACATCCTGCCAACGCGGTGGTGGAGCGGTAAGACAGTGATGCACAGAGTGGGAGTGGAGGCGGGTTTCCATGCCATACTCACGCCTGCATGGTGGTGGTGGCTGTCTGAAAGCTGAACATATTCTCTTTGGGGAACCAGCTATTAGGATTGTCCTCTGCAAACATAGAAGAAAGGAAAAGCATGGTATCAGCGAGCAGAACAATTAAACGAAGGTCCTGTGTGTGTGTGTGTGTGTGTGTGTGTGGGGGGGGGGTGCATGTTGACAAGTTTGAGATGAATAGGATAAAAATACTATTTGAGCTAAAAAAAAATTATAATTATAATTATATTTTTAGGATCCACTTTTATATAAATAAAGAACATTTTTTTCCCCTTTATTTCTTACTTGCAAATTGTTGCTAATATTGTGGTCGGATGACTTTCTCTGAATTGAGATAATAAGACAGTCTGGATGTTGGCAGAGCTTTTGTTTAGAACAGCAAGTAGAGCATCACTTTATTCACATCGTATCTATGCTGACACAGGGGCTCGTCTTCAGTCCAGCAATATATGGAAATAAATGACAATATTTTTGAATATTGGAACATTTTGCTCTTATTTTGTGGGTCTAAAGTCATTCTTACACTGTCCAAAATGTCTTCATCAACAATGGGTCTTGTATGCTACGTTAGGGCCTGGTGCCACAAAGTCAATTTTCTCAGTAAACCAATATATGGACGAAGTCAAGGGAAGGTCAGCATCTGGTCAAAAAAATCAAATTACAATAATCTGCACCAAACTTACATTTTTGGGCAGGGAATTACTTATATTTGCAGGAAAATGTATTTTGAAATGAGAAAAAATTTGTGATAACAAAATTGGAGGAGTTTTATGAGTGTGAATATAAACAAACAGAATCATGGCCGGACTGGAGGAATATTTTGCTATAATTAAGCAGCTGTTTGATACGTACAGAAGCATATTGCATTCACACAAAAAATCAATTCGCTCTGTTTTTCTGAATTTAGAAAAACAGCCAAATTTACATTTTTTCAGAAAACTATCTCGTTAATTCAGAAAATTCTGTTTGTTTATTTTTTTCCCTAGTAACGACTACTTCCGGGTCAGACAACTTAACTATATTGAAAATAGCAAAATCGAATGAAACAGTCATTATCCGTTTTTTCCATTTTTCATTTGAGCACAAAATTGTGAAATGGAAAAACAAACCATTATCTGTTTTTCATTGTGGTTTTGAAAATGAAAAACAAAAAAACAAGTGGGTTTTTTTTTTTTTGTTTTTAGTTTTTAAATTTAAAAATGAATGAACGAATAATACACAGATTCTCTTCCATGTCAACACATGGAGTAGAGCAGTACATTTAATTCCAGGTCACATCTGACCAGCCATTGGTTCTGATCGTGTTCTGGTCTCTTTTATCTGTTTTACCAACTTTGGATTTCTTTTATAAATAGGTGTGTGTGTCTCAGTTAGATGCATAACTATGTCGATAAAATCATTTTGGACCATGTTCAGTGATGCATGACTCAGTTACTGAAGTAAAATAGTAATACTAATCATCTGCAAATGGATCCTTTTATCCTGATAATGTCTGTAAAACTAAGAAATAAGACTGTGTATGGGAACAAAAAGTAGATGTTACACTTATTAAGCAACAAAACTAGATTCTTCTCATAGTTCTTTAAACATGTTTAGGTGATCAGCTAGGATGTTCCATTCACTTCTGCATGGAATGGATAATTTGCCTTCAAATTGAACATGTTGTCCTCCTCGTAGATTCTAAAGCTTCCTATATTTGATATATAAATGTAGAGTGTTTAACACACAGGTATCAAACATGCGGCCCGGGAGCCAAATCTGGCCCGCCACAGGTTCCATTCCGGCACAAGGGATGAAAGTACAAAAATGAACCGGAACAGTCCAGGTTGTCAAAATCTTTTTGGTTCAGGTTCCACATACAGACCAATGAGATCTTAAGTAAAAGTAACAACACAGTAACCCATAAATAATGACAATGACAAATTTTCTTTGTGAAAAATTATGTGGAAAAAATTTAAGTGAAAAAAATAACATTACACTGTGAAAATATTTACATTTACAAAACTATTCTTTCACAATAAAATGCAAATAAATACATAAATAAAAACAAAGATGAACAACCCGAAATGTGTAATTTGAACAATATTCTGCCTGTTACTAAATATTTTGTGCATTTATGGATCCAGTGTGATCTGTAGTTGTGTTAATAATACGAGATGTAATATTGTAGAAATTGTTCAAATTTTAGTTCCAAATTCCAAAATTTTTAACAATATTCTGCCTGTTACCAAATGTTTACATAACACTGTGTGTAATGTACATGTATAAATAATAAGTCGAGGCATAATATTGTTAAAATTGCACTAATTTTTCAAATGAAATTTGTCTTTTCAGGTTATTCACATGTTTTTTGTAAAATGTAAATATTTTCATAATTTAATAGGGTTTTTTTGCACTGAAACAAAAAGAAAAACTTTAATTTGTCATTATTTATAGGTTATTGAGTCATCATTTTACTGGTCTGGCCCGTTTGAGATCAAATTGGGCTAAATATGGCCCCTGAACCAAAATGAGTTTGACACCCCTGGTTTAACATATTTCAGCCAATAGAATCTACAAGGTAGGTAAGAATGTGCTTTTAGATTTTAAAAGTCAAACCTAATGATTTTGCTGTATTTTCCAACATGATATTCAAATGAGTTCAGCTCAAAGGTCATGTTTGGTCATTCTATGGAGCTGGATACATATTAAATGCTCTACTTCAGTATTATATGCATGAATGATATAGAAGTGGATAAAACTGCATAAGAGCTTTGATGTGATTTTTAGTAAATATTGCTGGTGGAAGGTGATGGTAACTGGGGGTGAGTTCAGCTGCTGTAGGAGCATCTGGAGGTTTAGAGAGTTGGAGAAGATCAATATATGATGGATACATAAGATGGATCCTTCTAAGAATCAAACATTCAACTATTTCTGAGTAAGTCTATGAAAGTGGGACAGGTAGGAACAGAAAGGAGACCAACCCTTACAGCTGTCAATCACATATTTAACCCCCCACCTATGTGAAAATGCCTGTCCTCAGCCAAAATCGAGTGTTATGGGGTTGATTTTCTACTGCCCCAACACACAGAAGCCACTTGAATTACAATATGCTGAAAGGTTATTAAGGATTTTTTGCTCAGTCGGGCTAAAAAACGATCAAGCACTGCAGCTTTCAGTCTGTCATCGTGGCTTCCTAGTGTCAGCAAAATACATGACATAAAATCTTTCACACTGAAGTGGACTAGCCAAACACTTGATAATTAGACTGAACTACTCAATGCAGTAAAACTCCATAATTATATTAAGATATGCACTCTTTATTTACCCCTGTCCTCAGAGGACGCCCTGTCCTCGCTGTACATCCTCTCCAGTTTCTTTCGGGGTTTCCCTCCATCCCGCGGTGAGGTATCGAGGTCCAAGGATCGCTGGCTCTGACACGGAGCCCGAATGCAGGCCACACAGTCCGGGGTGTAGTCGTCCCGCGACCCACCTCGCCTCATCCCCCATTCTCGGATGTTGTTGGCGCTCCCCGAGTTCTGCAGCGGTTGTGACGATGACGCCGGGCCTCCGTGATGCTGGTGGGCGTGGTGATGGCTGCTGCTGCTGCGGTGATGGCTACTACGGTGATGGCTACCGCGGATGACGGTGGCAGACGGTTGGCTGGTGCAGGACGGGTTGTTGGTGGCAGCTGGGCCCTGGGACAACGGCTGCTCCCTGGAGCCCTTCAACACCTCCAGCTCCAGGCTCTCCTCGCTGCCACGACCCCCCAGAGTCATCCCGCCCTCCCTGGTGATCGTGTACACCCTGGCCGGTTTAACCACCACACTCCCCTCTGTACCTCTGGTGCTTGGTGGGTCCTCTGAGGAGATGCTGTGCTCTACAGAAAGTCTGCGTTTGGCGCCCGAAGCCTGAGCCTGAAGGGAATTTGCCTGAGGCTGAGAATGCGAATGAGCGCTTGGATTAGACTGACTGGACTGGGTTGGTTTGGTTACGGGCAAACAGCGGCTTTGTGGTGGCAGATTGTTGTTATGCAAACGACTAATGTTTGGAGACTCACAGTCCTGGCCAGGGAAGGTGTCAGACAGTAGATGATCTGGAAATAGAGGGAAAGAAGAGAAGATACAAGAAAAGCAATACCTCATTACTAAAGGTTTGGCCTCATGAATCAATTCCAGTCCTCCGGTCAACGATGCAATAAGATGCAACGATGGCATTCTCACTTTCTATATTGGTGTACAAGGTTATTTTTTCATCAATTCATGGGAGAAATCAGATAAATCTTCCATTTAACATGCACAGTGGTTAGAAGACATTATGTCCTGCTTAAGACTGGGGAAAATTAGATACTCACTTCAGCAATCAAATGGGAAATTCCAGAAAGTGTGGGGTCCCTTCCTAAAAACATTCCAGACCCTGTAAATGCTTGACTTTTAAGTGCAGTTTAACAACGCTGCTTACTCCGTACTTACCTCTAGAGCAGGTTTCTGTCATGATGGTGTTCCCTTATTATTTCTAGTGCGTTGGCAATGACTGAGGAGGGATTATTTTATGTACAGTTTGTTGTTTACTCTGTTTTGCTTTTTTTTTTGTTTTTTTGTTTTTCTATGGCGCTAGCTGCGTTTAATTTACACCCATGCTTATTTAAGATTTCTTTAATGACCATCCAGCACTGCACTTATATTATATTGAGAAAACTTCAATAAAAAGATCCTGATCAAAAAAATCTTCCATTTAACCCTTTCATGCATAGTGGTCACTCCAGTGGACAGTTCTTCTCCAGCTGTTCTCTTGTATATTCATGGGTTTTGTTGTTTTAGTTCCATATCAGCCAACACAGTGGACGCTTATGCCCCATTATACACTGCGAATTCATACCATTACTGTAACTTTATGTTCTTGATAAACCTGATCTGCACTAACATGATTGAGTGTAAATCAATTGCTAACACAGTTACACAGTGCTAACAGTTTTCTTAAAAAAAAAAGTTTTTTTTTAATATTATCTCTATGAAGTGAGTAAGAACTAGTATTAGAGTATGATAAAAGGTGAGAAAACATCAGATTAGCTGCATCAAAAATGCTTTTGTTTCATAGTTTTCACACAGTATATCACTTTCTGATATTGCATTTTAAATACATGTTTCTTTGCTTCAAAAATTAAAGACATGTTGTCCAGCTGAGTGGACATGTTTGTAACTCCATGAAAAATAGGTTATTTAAAAAAAAAAAAAAAAAAATCAATCTCATTGTTTTTTTCATGCCTAAAGAGGATTAAAAACACTCAGGAAAAAAAATCTTGACTAAGGTTCTCATAATTCATGCATTAAGGAGTTAAACACCAAATTACAACAGTCCAAAATGTAAACATCTGGATCTTTTCATGACCGTACACCTCCGTTCAACATCGATCCTCCTGCTGAATACCCACTGGTCTTGGTTCTATTACAGTGGATGTCTAAATCGAGAATCCTAATTATTGCTGAACAATTATTGCTGAGTAAAATGTAAATGACCAAACAGGTACGAACAAATGTTTGCTTGTAGATTTAGCAGCAAAAGTGTAAATATTTGCAAACCACTGATGTTTTCGGGAGGATGAAATAGAAAAGCAGAAAAGAAGCTGGAAGACAGAAGAAGATCAGTGAGAGTAATCAGGACTGAAGATTCAAGAATGATGGGTTTGTGCACTACAGAGAGTTCTGAAATAAGATACCAAAGCCTCGCCGTCTGCAGGGTCATGGATAAACAAGTGCAGGGCATGATATCAGTGTAAACATACTAGACGGTGAAGCTTTTCATTTTCTACAGCGGCAAGAGCAATTTCCCACATGTGTTCAGTGACCTTTTGATTTAATTCCATATAAGAGTCCTTATGTTGTGAATGTTTCCTTTTGATAAGTGTGTCGCCGTTTACAACAGTTCATCTGTGGAGGGCTTGGAAATGTAGTAAAAAATAACAGAGCCCATTGTTGAACTACTGCAGCTACTAGCTTAACTGTTAGCATCAGTTGAAGTAGTGTTTTGAGCGGGTTGCTTTCATATCAATCTGGCATTGACAAAGATGAAAACAAAGGGAATTTTATCTGTAATTTTTATACGTTTTAGTTAGTTTTGTAAACACACAATACAGTTTCAGTTAGTTATTGCTTTTTTCTTTTAATTACAGTTTTTATTTATTTCAGTTAACGAAAATGTTTTCCCAATTCTAGTTTTCGTCATTTCGTTAGTTTTCGTTAACGATAATAACCTTGGTCCCATGTGGCCCACCCTCAGGAAGGAGCAGGACTTGGTAGTTCTAAAGATCAACCGTACAAATTATCAGAAGTGTCATTCATATGAGTCTAAACTGCAGATTAGGGATGCACTGATACCACTTTTTTCCAGACTGAGTACAAGTACGAGTACTTACTTTTGATTTAAAAGACCGTCTGATGCTATTAGGCCTGCAGGAAAAGCCATTTTCCTAATTTAACAGCAGAGCAATAAGTCTAAGAAGGAAGCTGACTGTTGGCCAAATGTGTGATCCATTTATTTCATTGACCTCCAAGTGTGTGTCAGGGGTGAAAACAAAAGAAACTAAAGGTGACAGTAGTTCAGGGCTATTTGTGTGCATCCATTCCTCAAGGCATAACTTCTTTTCCATGACCAGTGAAAAGAGCGTTGTATTTAGACTGGACCAGAGTGGTAGAGAAAACAGAGTGGCAACACTTCTACAGACTTCCATTGTAAAAATTGGCGCCAATAGTTCCAAACATTGAGTATGGCGGCGTCGGAAAACACATTAATGCTCCGTTTCCACTGCACAGTACCAGCTCGACTCGACTCGACTCGACTCGGCCTTTTTGCGTTTCCGTTACAAAAAAGGACCTGGAATCTGGAACCCAGTTCTAGCTTTTTGGTATCACCTCCGCTGAGGTTCCAAGACTGGGGACCAGATACTAGAACGTGACGTGTAAACAATGCAGACCACTGATTGGTCAGAGAGTCGTCTCTGTGACCCACCGTTTTACAAAAAACAGATGTGGAAGTTTATGGTAAATATAGCGGTAGGCTAATCCACATGATGACAGCCCAAAACTACACCATGGTTTGTCGAGGAGGTTCAGACGTAAAAATTTAGCATGAGCTTGAAGAGACAACACGCAACGAGTGAGTTTATCAGCAACTCTGAGAAGATGACACGGAAGTAACGCGCCGCATTGCTATGACGACCAGGTACTATAAAGTTGGTAGTATCCTGAAATGGAAACGGTCTCTAGAAATAGGACCTGGTACCCGAGTCAAGTCGAGTCGAGCCGAGCCGAGCCGGTTCCACATAGTGGAAACGCGGCATAATTTCTATTGCAGCTGATCTAGCAGCTCCAGCACTAAGTTAATAAGATATTATAATCTTTCAAATTATCCAGTGTATTTCCTGTATTAGCGGTCATTTATGTTGTAAATTCTGTTTTCTTTGGCATGTGTTAGCGTTCGTATACATTTATATCTTAGAACTGTTATTAGGGATGCACTGACACCACTTTTTTCCAGACCGAGTACAAGCACAAGTACTTACATTTGATTACTTGCCGATACCAAGTACCGATAATGAGTACTTAATAATACCATTCCAGTTTTTAGTTACTTTTGTAAATGTGCTTTATTGTCGTTGTCATTAGTCTGACTGGAACAAAGTGCTGCTACTGACATTTAATGTGTTGGAATGAGCGTTTCTCAATCAATCCACCAGAGGGCACCGCTCTGAATTAACCCTTTCATGCATACTGGTCACTACAGTGGACATCTATGCTACAGCTGTTCTCTTGTATATTCATGGGTTATATTGTTTTAGTTGTTGATCAACCAACACAGTGGACGCTCATGCATCATCCCCTCCACTGCAATTTATACCATTACTGTAACTTTTCTGTTCTTGATAAACCTGATCTGCAGTAACATATCTCAGTGTGAATCAATTGCTAATTGTTATTAGACATATTATTATAAATGAGTAATAACTAGTATTTAAGTATGTTAAAATGTGAGAAAACATCAGATTAGCGTCATTAAAAATGTTTATATTTCATAGTTTTCACACAGTATGTCAGTACATGCAATGTTTCTTTGCTTCAAAAACTAAACGCATGGTGTCCAGCTGAGTGGACATTTTTGTAACTCCATGAAAAATAGGTTCAGAAAAAAAAAAAAAAAATTTCAATCACATTGTTTTTTTCATGCCTAAAGAGGAATAAAAACACTCAGGAAAAAAATCTTGATTAAGGTTCTCATAATTCATGCATGAAAGGGTTAACAATACTGGTCAAATACCACGAAGAAAAAGAAAGTTTTTTGTGAAGAGGAAGAAGAAAGTCAATAATAACAAACATGGTGATGACAGAGGAGGTAATACTAATGTGATACCAATGTTTATATTAATGAGTGTAGCTGTCATAAATCTGTCAGTAGTTTTTCACTAACTCACAGTCGCTCTTTGAACAGATCCTCTACCTCCACGGTTCCCAGTGGTACTGCTGCGAATTCACCGTCTGGGTACACATCCGCGAGCACCCGGAAAACGGACAGATTTATGTTCAGAATGTAGGCAGAGGATGAACAGAACATTCTGTCCGTATCCATCTGTATCTTTAATGTAACTTTCAGTCACTGTTACTTTTGTCACCGTCGTTTATTTTGAAAAATCCCCACACTGCTGATATTACTCCTCCGCCACGTACACTACCAGTCAAAAGTTTGGACTCACCTGGTTTGTTTATTTTCATGATTATTTTCATTGTAGCTTCTCACTGAAGGCACCAAAACTATGAATGAACACATATGGAATTATGTAGTTTAAAAAAGTGTGACATAACTCAGAGCACGTTTTATATTTTAGATCAGGGGTGTCAAATTCATTTTAGTTCAGGGGCCACATTCAGCTAAATTTGATTTGAAGTGGGCCGAACCAGTAAAACTGCGTAGTGTTCGGATTTGTTGCTTCACTATTCCTCTAACTCCATACTCAGCCGCAGGTGATAGCATAGATCCAAGGGGTTTCCCCACTGCGTCTTTTCTGCGTCTTTTTTGCGAACAAGACTAAGTCTTCCCCAGGGGTTCGCAAGACGGAGCAGCCCGCGGTTCCGCATACTCCCGGTCCTGCTCTGAAAAATCGATCTCATCCACTATTAATCGATTACGCAAAATTAAAATGAGATTGATCTAAGATCGATTAAATCGATTTTTTTACCCAGCCCTAGTAATTCAGTTACTGTATTATGTATTTGTTGTGGTTTGATGCTAAAATTAGGAAAATAGTATTGTTTGATTCATGTATCAAGTTAGTGATAAAGGTGTAAAAGCACTGAGGGGTAGGATTAAATAAGTTTATACTACTTCCTACTCCTTTTCGACCATGCAAAATTCAGACTTGTATGTGCTTGAAGATAGATTCTGTTCATTTAAATGTTTTAGTTTGTTTTATTTTGTTTTGTTATATTTTGTTTCTTTGCATGTTTGAAATAAATAAATAAATCAAATCAAGTCAAATGTCACACTATCAGTGTGTTTGTATCGGAGCACTTTTATGAGTACGAGTAGAAGTACACTCGCTCAGTATCAGATACTGGTATCGGCATCGGTGCATCCCTACTGCAGATATCTCTTGTTGATACTTCATGGTGTTCAGCAGATGTTGATGCTATCTCCTCGGTGTCCTCGGTGCCTACCTGCTCCGTTGCGGTTCTCAGGGTTGGCGCTGGACAGGTATTCTCCAAAGGCTCTGGCTGCTCTGTGGACACACAACAGACATGGAGGTTAACCCTGAGCCGAAGGCATAACTGCTGTTGTCAAACACAGAGACGTGACTCACTGGTGGTCTGTGCACATAAAGAGCCCGTCGCAGCTTTTTATCTGTGATGCCTCTTTATGGGTCACTGTCATTACGTGCTACCAGTCAAGTACATTACAGCACAGCGGCGGTCTATAAGAGGATACTTTATTGTCTGTTCTGGATTCATGCTGCGTCTCAACAGAGTACCACTGTGTTCTGGTGGTGACTGGAGGGCTGGAAGGAAGCCTTTGGAGCTGTATCTTCTCTCGCCTTCACAGCTGATAACACAGTAGACTGTGACATTGCATCTTCCAGCCAGAAAACCAGAAAACCAGAGAACATATATATATATATATATATATATATATATATATATATATATATATATATATATATATATATATATATATATATATACACACACACACACACACACACACACACACACACGCATACTGAAATACACAACAAATGCATGCATTCTGTACTGGCAAGAAAAATGAAGAACTGGCACCGTGTGCAGAATATCTATGGCAGAGGCTGTCTCTGGTGTATAGTACATATTGTCCTCTCTCAGAAATATTTTTGTACATTCATTTTCAGCTTGGGTGGAAATCAAACGGCACATTCTGTACTCACTGTCTGTATCCAGAACCACAGCGCTAACGTTAGTTTGTTCTGATAAGTGTTGCATTGGTCTACAAAAAGGCAATGGTGGTATATATTAATATTTATGAACAGTACTTTAGGTTCTCTGTTTGAAAAAGAATAAAACCTTCAACACATAAAGCAGCCGCTTAACATCACTTTAATCTTCATATTATTTCATGCGTGGACTTTATGTCTGGGACACATTGTATACCGTTTATTTTATTTTTCAGTTCATCAGTGACTTAGTTGAAGAGATTTTACTTTTGTCATATGTTCTACTTTTCAACACATCTACCAGTATACCCATGGTGCTTTTGTCTTTATTTTGACTTTTGTGCTTATTTTGTGAGAATGGTAATTACCAAGAAGAACAAGAGATTAAACTTCACTTAATTTGAAGCCATAGTGGTGCCCGGAGCAGCGCTGTCTGGTGGGTGTAGATTTGGCTTTTTTGTTTGTTTGTTTTTTAGTCTGTTTTTTAACAATATTCTGCTTGTTACTAAATGTTTTGTGCATTTATTGATCCACTGTGTGTATTGTAGAAACTGTTCAAATTTTAGTTCCAAACTCCAAAAATTTAACAATATTCTGCCTGTTACCAAATGTTTTCTGTAACATTGTGTGTAATGTACATGTATAAATAATAGGTTGAGGCATAACATTGTTAAAATTGCACAAAATTTTTCTAATGAAATTTCTGTTTTTTCAGGTTATTCACATCTGTTTTGTAAAATGTAAATATTTTCATCATTTAATTGGGGGTTTTTTGTACTAAAACAAAAAGAAAAACTTGGATTCATCATTATTTATAGGTTTTTAAGTCATTATTTTACTAGTTTGTTCTGATAAGTGTTGCATTGGTCTACAAAAAGGCAGTGGTGGTATATACTAATATTCATGAACAGTACTTTAGATTCACTGTTTGAAAAAGAATAAAACCTTCAACACATAAAGGAGCCACTTAACATCACTTTAACCTTCATATTATTTCATGTGTGGACTTTATGTCTGGGACACATTGCGCACATTGTTTATTTTACATCATTTCAGTTCATCAGTAGTGACTTATTTGAAAAGATTCAGTGATTTTACTTTGTCATATGTTCTACTTTTCAACACTTCTATACCCATGGTGCTTTGTCTTTATTTTGACTTTTGTGCTCATTTTGTGAGAACAGTAATTACCAAGAAGAACTAGAGATTAAACTTTAATTAATTTGAAGCCACAGTGGCGCCCGGAGCAGCGCTGTCTGGTGGGTGTAGATTTGGGTTTTTTGTTTGTTTGTTTGTTTTTTGGGTTTGTTTTATAAAACTCACATTTTAACTAGCTGAGGTGCCAACATCATTTGTCACTGCTTAGTACCATCTGTGAGCACTAAATGTATAAGTAAACACCGTATGGATGGAGCCAGGTCTGGTCTGTTAATCAAAACTGACAGCTAACTTTTTTTTTTTAACCATTTATTGTAATTAACAGGCTTAAAACATGACAAAAATGATAACGCAGTTTAACGACCCTTGACGAATTTGACAAATGACTGAAAAATTCCTACAGCCGCTAGGAATGTCATACAGACATGAAACCAAAGCCACATTTTTTCTCTCATTCACTTCCATGTCGAATATCTGTCACTAACATGTTTGACAAACTCCACACTCCCACAATCACTGCTCATTCATTTCAGAGTTTTTTTTTTTCCACATATTATACATCAATACGTTCACAAGCCTCACCTGCAAGGATTTTGGAGATAGGATGTACAGTGATGGATTCATATCAGTTTGTTTGTGTGGTGGTTTCTCAGTCAGTTTAACATGGACACCTATGTTTCCTCCATACCGAGGAGCTAAGTGGTCATTTGACAGCACAGTGGGTGTTCAGTTCAGTGGTTAACACATCGGATGGAGTCCTGGTTCAAGTGGCAATTTTCAGCTCAATCAAAAGAATCAAATGCTTATTTTAAGAATCTTTTCTATTGTTCCTCTTATTTTAAGACTTAAATTCTTATGTCCAACGCAGTCAGATACTAACATTTGTCATTTAAACAAATTATAATAATAATAATCATTCATTCATTCATTTTCTGAACTTGCTTTAGTCTCGCTAGGGTTACTGGAGCCTATCCCAAGTACTTATGGGCGAAGGTGGGGTTCACCCTGGACGAGTCACCAGTTCATCATAGGACTGACATATAGAAATGAACAACCAATCATTCTCACATTCACACCTATGGGCAATTTAGATTAACCAATTAACCTATCAGTGCATGTGTTTGGATGGTGGGAAGAAGCCGGAGTACCCGGAGAGAACCCACGCAGATATGGGGAGAACATGCAAACTCCACACAGAAAGGTCCCACCCCCCGTCAACTGGTGTTGGAATCGAACCCAGGACCTTCTGTCTGTGAGGCACGAGTGTTGTCCACTGCACTTGCATCTATAATAATAATAATAATAATAATAATAATAATAATAATAATAATAGTAATAATAATAAAAATAAATCATTTTATTTATGAGCGCCTTTCCGGACAACCAAGGACACTGTACAACACAGGTGTCAAACATGTGCCCCGGGGGCCAAATCTGGCCCGCTAAAGGTTCCATTCCGGCCTGTAGGATGAAAGTACAAAAATTAACCTGAACAGTTAAGGTTGTCAAAATCATTTTGGTTCAGGTTCCACATACAGACCAATGTGATCTACAGTAAAAATAACAACACAATAACCCATAAATAATGACAACGACAAATTTTCTTTGTGAAAAATTATGTGGAAAAATTTAAGTGAAAAAAAAAAAAATAGCATTACACTGTGAAAATATTTACATTTACCAAACTATTCTTTCAAAATAACATGCAAATAAATCCATATGTAAAAACAAAGATGAACAACCCGAAATGTGCAATTTTAACAATATTCTGCCTGTTACTAAATGTTTTTTTTTTGCATTTATGAATCCACTGTGATCTGTAGTTGTGTTAATAACAAGAGATTGTAGAAATTGTTCGAATTTTAGTTCCAAACTCCAACATTTTAACAATATTCTGCCTGTTACCAAATGTTTATGGAACATTGTGTGTAAATGTACATGTATAGATAATAAGTTGAGGCATAATATTGTTAAAAATTGCACTAATTTTTCTAATGAAATTTCTGTTTTTTCAGGTTATTCACATCTGTTTTGTAAAATGTAAATATTTTCATAATTTAATTGTTTGTTTGTTTTTGTACTAAAACAAAAAGAAAAACTTTGATTCATCATTATTTATGGGTTATTAAGTCATTATTTTACTGGTCCAGCCCGCTTGAGATCAAATTGGGCTAAATATGGCCCCTGAACTAAAATAAGTTTGACACCCCTGCTGTACAACGATATAAAACAGACGATGCATAAAATACAAAGAAGTAAACAAATAGATAAAAGAGTAATTACAATACATAGAAATTAAAATGTAAAATGGAGACGACACGGTGGTGCAGTGGTTAGCACTCGTGCCTCACAGCAAGAAGGTCCTGGGTTCGATTCCAACACCAGTCGACGGGGGGTGGGACCTTTCTGTGACCTTTCTGTGTGGAGTTTGCATGTTCTCCCCATGTCTGCGTGGGTTCTCTCCGGGTACTCCGGCTTCCTCCCACCCTCCAAAGACATGCACTGATAGGTCAATTGGTTAATCTAAATTGCCCATAGGTGTGAATGTGAGAGTGATTGTTTGTCTCTATATGTTCAGCCCTGCAATGAACTGGCAACTTGTCCAGGGTGTACCCTGCCTTTGCCCCTATGTAGCTGGGATAGGCTCCAAGCGACCCCCGTGACCCTAGTGAGGATAAAGCGGGTTCAGAAAATGAATGAATGAATGGAGCATAAAACTTATGTTGAGTAAGCTACTCTGAAGAGGTGAGTTTTAAATTGATTAAATAAAAACTGAATTCTATCTTACATGAATGTGATTTTATTTCTTGTACTAAGCACTGTTTGATAAAATTCTAGTTTTTTTGTCCAGTTTTAAGGCACATTATGGTCTTTTAGTTGATAGTCTTTTTTGATTGTTGAAAGAATTCTAGCCAAAGATTTTTTTCTGACCCCATTGGCAGATTTTTGGGCTCAATATAAGACAATTTGACCAGATTGAGGAATATTAGGCTTATTTCTAGCAGGGCTTTTTTTTAATTTATTTTTTTTACAGTGCATGTGTGTCTCTTCTCTGAAATGTGAATGTGTCATAAACCAGATGTTGGAGTTTTTACTACAATCCAAATAGCTTATCATCTACAGTAATAATCACACTATACCTTAAGTTGGTAAAAGCAGCAGTTGTACTAGTGTGAAATTGTTTTTTTTTGTTTTTTTTATAGTCAGATGTGCAGTTAACCTGCTAAACCGCCCACATACGTCAATGACATATGTCATATAAAAGATATAGGCCATACTCACACTTGCAGAGAAACAGTGAAGCCTACAATCACTCTCCTCCCACTCACTCCAACTTGGCACTCCTGCCATCTGCACACAGATTCACAGACAGACTTCCACATCCTCACAGTGTACATGCAGAGCAGCAGAAAAATAAATAGGCTGCACACATACACAAGCACAATACACTTTGTACATGCACACAGAGCTGAATCTCAGGGGGGTTGCAGAGAAATGGAATTGCTGTGTTGTTGCTTTAGCCTATATGCTTTCCTGCGATGACACTCTAAGTAATTAAATATGAGGTGGCACGTGCAGCGCTGGCACACCCCACGAAAAAGCCTCCTCCCTGCCTGGATGATGGGTGAGTTGGAGGAGGACGAGGAGGAGGAGGGAGGATGCGAGGAAGAAAATGCAATCTCTGATCTATCCGCTTGACTCTGCACGTTCTAATACAACGGTGAGAGGCAAAGGGACGACAAAACACTTCGTAGTTCACAGAGGACAAAGCGCATTAGTGTCTCAAACAACTTGGACCGGAAGAAAAAATAAAAATAAAAATTATCCAGAGCGCTGAGTTCTTGCCACAATTACTGTGATAGTTCAAGTCAGTACAAAAAAAAAGGATGTTTTCTCATGTAGATGCATTATGCATATGCATGCATAAATAATGTGTAAAATACTTAAACTGGCATTTGAAGCTATTTCCTTGGAATTACATCAGGCAGATTCTCATTTGTGTAAAATTAAGACTGTAATAACCTCATCAGCTTAACATTTTCTCAGATATGAATATTTTTCTGGCAGCTTCAGTGTTCCTATATTACATCTTCATATCATGGAGGGAAACAAGCATTAGTTACTACAGCAGAAATGTGCAGAAAAGGCTTCACGTCTGGTAGAAATGTACAGGTGTAGTTCAACATTTACACTCTATCAGTGTAAATGAGATGAACAGATCAATGCACATACCACCCTGGGGTAAGAACATGGAGGAGTTTAACTTTATATTAAGAGGCAAGCAGGTTTGGTTATGTCCAGAGTTAAAGGCGGGGTCTGAGATGTTTTTCTGGAGCATTTGTTACTATATTCCTTAAAATCCTCTTTATAGCCCGATTACAACTAATTAATTAAATGCTCTAACACAAAAGTTTAAAAAATCAGTCACCTGTGGAACTGACAGGACTGAAAAAACACCATCCAATCATTTTGAGCGCCCACTTGAAATGACTGAATGGTGATATGTCTATCAAACTCAACTGCCATCCACCCCTCCCCCCTGCCCCCCTCTTTGAGCATGAATCGCACGTTCCCAGAGGAAACACATGTACAGGAAGTGAAGCCAGAACCTGGTTATATTAGTTATATTTGGATGGGAAGTTCACCGGCAAACTGTTTTGTCACCAACATAAACCACTAGGAAATGTAACATTAGTCCCATAGGTCTGAACTGGGGCTGTTCTGGAAGAGTGGGGGTGTTAGAGGAAACTGAATGAGGTATGCATGGATATGCATGCTGGAGCCTCAGCCGGGGCCGTAGCCGGCGAGGGAGCCTCAGCCTGTGGAGGAGACGGAGCTGTGGCTGGGGCCGGGCCGGACCGTTGATGGCGTCGGAGTAAAGCCGGGGATGGAGGCGAGGACGCAGCAGAGCCTTACGACTAATTATTGCTGTGCAGCGCTCGTGAACCCTCGGGAACAAACATTGCGCGTGCCACTACTCTGGAGGTGTGGCTTTGTAGGGACGTCTGAAGAAAGGGGTTTGGACTTTTGAATGGAGTATTTTCAAAATGTAGCTAGCTTGAACCGTTTTTCTAAGATCTCAGACCCCACCTTTAACAAACTCACCATCACTAAGACAAAAAAAGAAATTTCTGAGACAGACATGTTCCAGTTATGTCAAATCATTATCTCTTTTAATTTAAAGGCAGACTTTCGGTGTCAGGTAGTATAATGAATCATAGCAGGATGAAAGCAATTTAAATGACATCAACCACATAAAAGAAGCAACAAGACAAAAGCACACATCTGATTTAAAGATTTAGTGCTTGTGTCAAATCAAACTACACAGTAGTACACACACACATACTCATATAAGTGCAATTAGGGCTGGGCGATAAAACAATCATGATACATATTGTGAAATAACTTTTCCTCGAAAGAAATAATGAGATGTTCCATACAATTTTGATAGAATTCATTCATCCATGGTTTGACAGACATTAGAACAGCTAGGGATGTAACGATAACCGGTATAATGATAAATTGCGATAAAATTTCCGACGGTTAGTATTACTGTTTAAATTCTAATTATTATGATAACCGTGTTCGATTACCGCACTTAGAAAACTACGGTACTGTTCATTTCCTAGAAAAGCAGCGGCACTCCAGGCATGTGTGTGCAGTTTGTAATGTTTGGCCTCTGAAAACATGATGGAAGGCACCTGCACGGACACAGCTCCAGAGATTTGGGGATAGCGGCTCCCGCACGGACCTGGTCCGTCCGAACAAGCACGTGCACAGACTCGGTCCGTCCTAGCAAGTGAGCGCGCAGACCCAGTCCACACTAGTGTTAACCCCTCCCCGGCCCCCACTGATTCAGATCCTCACCCAACAGAGAAACCGTCTGAATATAGATCCTCAGGACAAACTCCTGTCAGTTCAAATGAGCCCAAATGAGAGAACTTCAGCTGTACACAGACACATGATGTGTGTAAAAACCAAAGGACAGGAGGCTTTATGACCTGAAGGACATTCAACAGTATATCCAGTGACTGACCTCCAGAGGAACTGGACCATATGACACTGTTGTGGTTGGTCTGCCACTGACCAGGACTGAACCACTGACCAGTCTGGATCAGGTCAGCCTAACATGTTTTAAATCCTCATTCTTTCAGAATATTTACATTTGTTCATTAAATAGTTCAGGAAAATATGACTGTGTTTCCCTTTCTGTTTGTGTGTGTACAATAGTGTATGTGTGTGACACTGTGAATGATTTGATCTGGAAAATGTTCAAACAGACTCCACTATGACCTGTGCAACTACTTTTTTCACACTCAAACACCTCAGGAATCAATAACAGAATTGAAAAGGAATTGGATTGATAAGCAGAACTGATAATGGTATTGATATTGATCAAATCCTATCAGTTCCACCCCTGGTGCAGATATCTCTTGTGTCCATAAAGTGCCAACTTTAATGCACATTTGTATGTTTGTTGTTTACATGTTATTACTTGAATGTTTCTGCAACAGAAAGTACATTATGCATGTTACTTTATAAGGTTTTTTCAAAATACAACTTGGTTATATTATTTCAGTGTGTGTATTAGTACTTTTTGAACGTTTTGAGCACATTTCAACAATACCGCAATAATAATGATAACGGTGATCATTTTGGTCACATTAACCGTGATAGGAAATTTTTGTATCGTTACATCCCTAAGAACAGTCAATCATAATTAAGTAGCGCCACACCGAACCAATCAAGCTAGAGCCACGTCAGGTTAGGTTGACGCACGCAGCACAGGTGTAAGAGCCAAGGTTCTAATAGTTCTGGATTTTTTATTATAGTTCAGTTTTATTTAGTTTTGACTTTTTTTCTCTAATTCAGTTAGTTTTAATTAGTTTTTAGAGCAGGTTTGCTAGTTTTTTTTTTTTATTAGTTTTCGTTTTGGTCTAAATGCTTAGTTTTAGTTTAGTTTTTTATATCTTTTATCTTCCTTGCCGTCGTATTCAAATAAATCCCAGACAGGACTCTGCTGCTTTCTCCCAACATTAGTCTGCATGTTTCCAGGTAGAGTGGGGATGAAAAGCTGACTCTATACAACAAATGACGAGAAGTGACGGACCATTAAATATCATATGGTGCCAGCAGCTAAAATTGGTTGTGGGGAAATAAATCAATTTCGTATCAATTCAACATTGACAAAGACGAAAACGAAGGGAATTTTTTCCAGAATTTTTATACATTTTAGTTAGTTTTGCAAGCACACAATACAGTTTCAGTTAGTTATCTTTTTTTTTTTCTTTTAAATCTAGTTTTTATTTATTTCAGTTAACAAAAATGTTTTTACAATTCTACAAGGGCCCAACATGAGTCTGTTTCAGGGGGGCCAAACTGACATCAGTGCCCCAGGGTGACAGTAATGTGTCTTAAGGCTGGAAGCACCAGCCATAAAACAGAATAAAGATGACAAAGAAGTCCGTTCTGGGCCACTGTAGAAACATGGACATGCTTCTGTCCTGTTCATTATTTCAGTGCAGATTCAGCGATTTACTGCTGAAATGTCAGATTTATTTCCTTTCTAATATCAATATTGCCCTGCGATGAACTGGCGACTTGTCCAGGGTGTACCCCGCCTTCGCCCCTATGTTGCCGGGATAGGCTCCAAGCGACCCCCATGACCCTAGTGAGGATAAAGCGGGTTCAGAAAATGAATGAATGAATGAATGAATATCAATATTGATTCTGTGTTGCACGGCTGCAGTATTCAAATAATCAAGTTGCAACTCAAAATTGTACTATGGTATCACTAAATGAATCTGAATCAATCAATTAATACCGAATCGAATCAAATTGAATTGCAATTAATTGATTCAGAACCTTATGAATCGAAATCGAATCGATTATGGAAATTGGTCGTGATATCCAGCCCTACCACAGAGTGTATTTGCAAAAGATTCATTTAGTTAGACTGGGGGGTTTCTGCGGGTCTTTTCCACTGCAGACATTTTAGCGCAGGAGGAACTAGTAACACTGATGGCTCTGCTCTATTTAAGTGTCCTGTAAACTGTGCCAGTGACTCAACAAATACAATAGCAGTGTTCTGAAAGTGGAGCAGCTGACTGGAATGGAGCCACTATGGATGAAAATACATACTGGATGTTACAGTTATGATCACATGCGTCTCTGTATACCTGCTGTTTTATAATCTAATATCAGCTTTTTGTGGCCTAGTATCATGTGTTCATTTGTTTTGTCATCTGTCATTGGCATGTTGTCATATCTGTGGTGCGGTTTGCTCTTTCCGTCTTATTTGTGTAGCTTTCCCGTCTATTCTTGAGGGAGGAAAAATACCATTAGATCAGACCTGGGCATTGTAAGGCCCTGGGGCCACATGAGGCCCGACAGCTGACCCTAACTGGCCCACATGAGGTCATTGGCAAATTAAAAGTCAATGCAAATATATATCATCATAATAAACGTAATCAACACAACGCCACTGCTTTTATTCTGAAGGATCTGCTAATTTACCATTTTTTTCTACACATACTTTCTGTACTTGCATAAGGCTTATGCACTGATTGGTTTGTTGGTCAGTTTCAGCCCATGAAGATGTCAGCTAATGGCAAAAAAAGAACGACTGATTCCAAATGCAGTTTTTAACATGGACTTGAAAATATTTGTTTACTGAAGTCAGAGGTAAAGAAAAAGAAAAGCAACTGTGGCATGCAAACAAACAAAGCTGGATGCATTTATAGTTTTTCATGTAAAGTTAATGTGGAGCTGGTTTTGCACATTTTCGAAAGTCTTTTTGAGAATATTCATTAAACAGTTGTATTCTGCGCTCCACATTTTCATTTTATTATTGTATAGTTGCATTTACTGTTTTTGTATTACAGTAAAGTATATATAGAGAGACTGATATATATTAAGGAGAGCTGCAAGTTAACTGTCAAAGTTTCTCATGTGGCCCCATAGGAAACGTAATTGCCCACCCCTGCATTAGATGCATGTTTTCCCCCCGCAAGCTGCAGATTTGATGGATGACAAATTAAAGTATGAATCTAATGAGGATGGTTTCAGATGGAGATACTGGCAATGACAATGCTCTCATCTGTACAATATGAAAATGATATGTAGCGTCGCCTGAAGTATGACATTTATCATGTTTAACTGATGAATAGTTGTGTTTTTTTTATATTATAATATTGTAATGTGAGTGCAAGTTTGGCAGGAAGTTAGCTCTGTGTTCAATCTGAGCACAAGTTGTGCTTTTAATTTGACAAGCAGTAAGATGGATATTGGAATAGCACAACAGGATAGCCATTGCTCTGCCTATGGCTGTCACTCAGGGTGCAACTTTACAAATTACAAAAATACAAAAAAAAAAAAAAAAAAGGCCATTAAGCATTGCCATACACATACTAAGTCAAAACTAATACAAACACAACAACCCCGCTGAATCCTTGCACATAAAAATAACACATTTACAACAAAATACCCACTACCCATAATGCACTGCGGCAAACATGCCACAATATTATATTTCACCAAATCCATTTTACAAGTTTGTTCACATTACATCATAATATAGTTATGCTTAGTTTTGCATTATTTTGAAGTGCTTTTATTTTGCTAATTTGTGTTTATGTTATCTGACCTCAGACCTTTCAGAGTCATAATTTCCTCTTCCTCACTCATTGTTCCTGTTTCTAAAGTGTCTAAGTGGAGTAAAATACTTAACAGAGGAGCATATTTTACTGGGTAAAGATCACACGTCTGTTCTTGGCGTGTGTATGGATTTATTTATTTATTTTTGTGTGTAATATGTGTGTAATATGCCAAGTTGCTTATCTCATATTAAGTTAAATTAGCACTGTTGCAGTTTTTCACTCAGTTTACTGTATTGTTCTCTTTTGTGCTTGTGGAAAACTTGCCAGAAGAACATTCTGTCCTGGTTTTCATATTGTTTTATGCAGGGATGGGAGCTCTGCTAGTGATGTTTTTGTATAGTAAAAATCTTCTATGAACTACTAAAAATTGTTGCTGATGAGGTGGAAAATATTCAATTGGATATTGTTTTTGTCAGTACACAGTCTGAAGAAAATGCATTTTTGTTTTATTCAATGGTTTTGCTTATTTTTACCATTTCGTTCATTTAAAGACAGTAACATAATATAAAGTCATACGATGCAAGTGCTCACTCAGTTTCCAGACCATGTGGGCAGAGGTGTGCTTGTAGAAAACTGGTCCTAAGAAGTTGCTATACCGATTTTTATGTGTTTTACGCAGAATAAAATCCCTCGTCAACGATGCAGAAGTTGTCCTCGTCTCATTTGTCCTCTGTATGATGTTAAATGTGCCATAATTTGGTCACTTTACAGCCATCTCATTCAGCTCTACACAAATTAGAACTGTAAAATATGGAAGCTACATCTGTATTTGCTTCTTCTTATGACTTGTTTTTAGGCTAAAATGCTGGTTTTGAACATAACTCACACACGTCTGTCCTTCAATTAAATCCTCTTCACTAATCTGAATTGTCAGGTATTTTATATTCGCTCTAGTGTCTTTTGGGTCAGTACTGTATGTATCCAGTACAAAATGCTTGGCTATGCCTCATATATGAAAAATCTCCTTAAAAATTCGATCCTTTAAGCTTCCTTGTTTATGTAAAGCCTGTATGGCCTTCATAAAAACAGCATCTCTGCACGAATAAACAGCAATGGGAGGTTTTTGACTGATGTGTTGGACAGCTCTTTATGCAAAATACACAAATGAAGGAATGTTGTTTAGGATAATAAGACCAATGACCCTGTAGCTCACCGGCATGTTCTGTCAAGAATCAATAACAGGTTGAATTTGTGAGGTTGTCAGGTTCTGTCTCTATGTTAGAGTCCTGTGGTCTGGATGTAGAAGTGGGTGGTACTTTCACCGAAGGACAACTCAGTTAATACAATCGAAGTCCATACATGACTTCCTATCAGAGGCGGTTTCTCACAGACTGCAAGGGAAGCCCGGATTCCCCTAAAATTACAAAAATTAAATGGTTAAATACGTACGGTTGTGTTGACATTTCATTGACTACAAATGTGTTAGAACACGTTCATCTCACAGACGAGTTCGTTCAGAATCAGCTTTATCACAAATCAACGGACTCGATGTTGTTCACTTCTCATACATTCCCGTTGTGCTGTTTTCTCATTCGATCTCTGCTCAGTGCATTTGTCCGTAGACGCTCAGCGTCCATGCACTTCAATGGGACTGAGTGGAACAGTTTTTTTCATTGCCTCAAAACTGGACGGTAATTGGATAAATGCCACCATGTTGTCCCGCCCCCGGATGCTCGGCGTCTCTGGGGGTGAATGGAGCTGTGGGCGGAGCTCGGCTGGGCTGGACGCCAGGCTTCCACGTGCTGATTGGAGGATCAGTCGAAAGACTGAACCCCGTTTGATTGACAGCTAGTTTCAGATCTACTCCTTCACTGACACAGTTCAGTTTAATACCCTCGAGCATTCTGCTGTGAAATCGAGAGAGAAACCACTACGAAATGACTTGTTCATTTCTTGCACTGCAAATAAAACACACTCATTGTACTTCCTTGTTTCAATTTAACATAATTTCAACATTTTCTTGTTTAGTTGGTACGATAAGGTCACTGACCATTTTCTTAAAAAGGAATGGAGGGACAAATTTACGTTTAAATAACTTGACTTTACTTTTTTTGATGTAAGCCAACAATGAGCTTCCCCTGTCTGAAAGACGAGCAGCCGCCACTGCTTCCTATCAGTGCATAATAGTAACTATATTGATATCTGTAACCATTTACATATTATAAGGCATTAAAATATGGCCAATTATAAATAAAGGCAAAAACTTAAAAAATCTAAATTTCTCAAAACTGTGATAAACTTTGCAGACATTGTCCCAAAGAAGATACATATAAAATTTGAAATGAATCCGACCAGTGCTTTTGGAGAATAAGATTGTTGAAATGTAGACACTGGTGACCTTGTGTTTTACCATTCAAGGTCACTGAAGGTCAAAGGTCATGGAGGCAAAGGAAAGTCCATATGTGACATCCTACCAGTGCTCAATAGTAACTATACTGGTATTTCTAACCATTTCCATGTTATAAGCCATTAAAATAGGGGCGCCCATGGTTGAGCAACCAACAACCAAATGGTTGACGGTTTGAATCCCGCTCTGCCCTAGTCATGTGCTGTGGCTATATATGTAGTTTACCACCACCAGAGTGTGAATGAATAGTGGATCCACAGTATGCGCTCATAGAAAAGAGCAATATAAATCTAATCTATTATTAAAACATGGTCCATAATAAGTAAAGGCAAATTTGTAATATTTTGGAAATTTGTCAAAAATTCAAAAATCTAAATTTCTCAAAAGATGTGAACACACTTTGTAGACATTGTCCCAAGGAAGCTACATAAAACATTTGAAATGAAAGCGACCAACTACTCGTCGAAAAACACATTTGAGGAAATTGCTAATGACGAAGACGACAAAGATGACGACAATGCCTTTGCAATAGCCTGTGGCCTGTGAGCTGGTGAGTTAAAAATAGGTTTCACAGCATCAGTAGAGTTCACACACTTGTAGAGTATATTCCAAAGTGCACTGGAATGGTGGCTTGCGGTTACAAAAACAATACATGTTGGTTTTCAGTTCTTTACTCTGTATATACTGTCTATATGCAGCTTCAGGACTTTCCGTCAGCTGTGCAGTGTATGTAAGTAATAATGCTTCAGTCATCAGAAGAATAGGAGCAGTGTGACACATACATGTTCATTCCACCTCTGGATGGAGAACGGTTCCTCCACAGCCACAGCAAAGGCTCTATATCACAGGTAGGGATATAACGATATAAAAATTTCATATCAGTTATTGTGACCAAAATTATCACGGTTATCATTATTATCACGGTATTGTTGAAATTGTGCTCAAAATGTTCAAAAAGTACTGATACACACACTGAAATAATTTTACCAAGTTGTATTTTGAAAAAAAAATAAAAATTAAAATTAAAATTAAAATTAAAATTAAAATTAAAATTAAAATTAAAATTAAAATTAAAATTAAATAAAATAAAATAAAATAAAATAATGGGCACAATGTACTTTCTGTTGGCAGAAACATTCAAGTATTAACCCTTTAGTGGTCTGAGTCTATTTTGGCCATTTTTCAGTACTTCTGATTTTACCTTTATACACTGTAAAAACAAATGTTTACTATACCCATGTTTGGTATCTTTTTTTTTTTTAGCACTACTTCATCTATATCATCTGTCTATTATTTTTTTCACTTTAACCTACTATAAAAACATAAACAGCCAGAAAACACACACACACAAAAAAAAATCAGATTTGAAAAATGTATATAATTTATTGCATAAATAACACAAAGATACTTAACAAACCTTTTCAAAGACTTTAAAAGTGAATATTGGTTCCAAATATTAGGTATAGAAAATCCAAATTGTAATAAATTAAAACTATACTCAAATATTTGACATAAAATCATAGCTTTACGTTGGGTTTTTTCCCCTAAAAGTGCGGTAATCAAACACGGTTATCATGATAATTAGAATTTAAACGGTAATACTAACTGTCTGCAATTTTACCGTGGTTTATCGTTATACTGGTAATCGTTACAGCCCTAATCACGGGTGTCAAACATACGGCCTGCGGGTCAAAACTAGCCCGCCACAGGGTCCCCTTCGGCTCGAGGAATGAATTTGTGAAATGAAAAAATTACACTTAAGATATTAAGAAAGATATCATTTTAGTTCAGAGGAAACATTCAGCCTCATTTCATCTCAAGTGGGTCAGCCCAGTAAAATACTAAAATGACATTATGACAATGAATGCATTTATGAACTACCCTTTCATAAAACAGTCAATAACCTGAACATATATGAACAACCTGACATGTCTAAAGTGTAATTTTAACAATATTCTGCCTTTTCCTAAATATTTTGCATATTTGTAGATCCGCTCAGATCTGTAAGTTATAATGTCCATGTGTAAATGATAAACTGAGGCACAATATTGTTAAAACTGAACTTATTTTTCTTAATAAATTTCAGTTTTTTCATGTTTGTTCATATTATTCACATTTTTTAAAGGATAGTTTTCAGATGCAAACATTTTCATAATGTAATTTTACTTTTTTCACTAAAATACAGAGAAACATTTGGAGTTGACATTATTTTTAGGTTATTATTAGAGGTGCACAGTATATCATCATCGCAATGTGCGTGTCCGCAATAGTCACATCACAGGTCCTGCAATGTAGGAGGCAAATGAACTCAACATGTTCTCATCTAAGTTTATCCTGGGTACCTGACACACACTGCACACAGCCATCCACCAATCACAATTATTCTTAATCAGTTTGCTGAAGCAGACCACGCCCCCTGCACATGGAGTGAGTCACTGCTAAGAACATTGAAAAATGAGCAACGAACAAGAGAAAATCACTGGAAATGAAGACTTGGTGCCAAAAAGAAAAGCAACGTCAGTATGTGGAATTATTTCGGCTACAAGAACAATGATACTGAAACACGTGCTCTGTGTCGACAGTGTCTTACACCTGTCGACACAACGAGAGGAAACACAACTAATTTGTTCGACCTTCTACGTCGACACCACACAGCTGTTATATCCTCCTGAGCATTTTTTCATATGGCAATATATATCGCAGGGTTAAAAAAAAAATCACAATGTCAGTTTTTTCCAGTATCATGCAACCATAATATGAACAACCTGAAATGTCTTAAGTAAGTGCAATTTTAATAATATTCTGCCTTTTCCTAAATATTTTGCATATTTGTAGATCCACTCATATCTGTAAGTTATAATGTACATGTGTAAATGATAAACCGAGGAAGAATATTGTTAAAACTGCACTTATTTTTCTTAATACAATTCAGTTTTTTCATGTTTGTTTATATGATTCAAAATTTTTTAATGGATAGTTTTCAGATGTAAACATTATCATGATGTAATTTTACTTTTTTCACTCTAAAATACAGAGAAACATTTGGAGTCGACATTATTTTTAGGTTATTACCTCCGCCAGGAGGTATTGTGATCACTTTGCTTTGTGTGTTTGTTTGCGAGTTTGTTTGTTTGTTTGTTAGTAAAATAACTCAAAAAGTTATGGACAGATTTTCATGAAAATTTCAGGAAATGTTGATACTGGCACAAGGAAGAAATGATTAAATTTTGGTGGTGAACCATGGGGGGCGGGGCACAGATCTGTCTTGGCGGAGATCTGTGCTCTCCAAGTGCTTTTGTTGTTATGTTATTATTTTACTGGTGCAGCCCATTTCAGATCATACTGGGAGGATATGGCCCCTGAAATAAAACCAGTTTGACCCCCCCTGCTCTCCATCTTCATTCTCCTTGGACTAAAGCGGTAAACTGATGAGATCTATTGAGGTAGTCATTGTGGTTTTTTGTTCCCCCCAGAGGACTCTTACAGATAAAACATATAACACTGTGATTTAGGAGAATTTTGACACATTAATTATACATCACAGTCGGGTAATGCTGAGTACTGTCCGACTGTACCTCTGCCTCCGCTCGGCGTGTCGTGAGTTCACGCAGCGCCAGCAGCTTTGGGATTTTTTTTTCCCCCTGCTGCATGTTTTCAGCCATGTGACATGAGTGCATGTGTGTGTGTGGAGGGGGGGGGGTACGGTGACAAGGGGAGGATGTGTTTATCAGACCAAAATAGAAATTGAGAAGTGGGAAGACAAGGGGAGGAATAATAGGGAAGAAATGAGTATTAAATAAAAAAAAAAAAGTGCAAGAGGGGCCAGATGATACTGGAGGTAGCTGATATTACAGTATGCTGTTATGGGCTGGTCATATGCCAGACTTCCACTTCCATCTCCCTCTTTGTGTGAGGGAGTGGGATGGCTGTATATATATGAGGCACACATGAATAGTGCAGCATATAGACGCCTGGGGACACATTCACATCTAATGGCTCAGTGGTAAAAGCTACAGAGCTGTGGCTGCAAACACAAGTGCCTCTATAACATGAGATACTGGAGAAAAAGGCTCCTTTCGCTTGACTTGAGTGATTTTGCTTTTGTGTTAAAGTCTAAGAATAAATGGATTTTTACGTTGGTATGAAAACACGCCCGCCTGTGTATGTACACTTCAGTACATGTTAGCGCTTTCAAACACTCTACAACATGTGGTTGCAGAGATGCTGACTCTTCCCTGCCCTTTGTTTAATGCTTTTTCTCTCCTTTTTCTTTTTCTTTATCTGTCCTCCCTCCTCTCATCCTCCTCCAATCTCCTCTTCTCCTCTGAAGTCAATCCTAAGGAAACAAAAATGAGTTAAGACCTTATCCTCAATTTCTCCTCTACGTTTCCTCTCATCAGGCAGTTGGAGACGTGCCGGAATTTTACAACATCCCTCACTCAAACAATGCCAAGTTATGATGATTAAAAGACTGTTTGAAGCTATTAGGCCTGCAGGAAAAGCCCTTTTCCTAATCTAACAGCAGAGCAATACGTCTAACAAGGAAGCTGACTGTTGGCCAAATATGTGATCCATTTATTTCATTGACCTACAAAGTGTGTGTCAGGGGTGAAAACAAAAGAAAAGAAACTAGAAAAGCACTCAGAGAGAGCAGACCTCCGCCAAGACAGATCTGCCCCCCCATCACCACCAAAATTTAATCCTTTGTTCCTTCTGCCAGTAGCAACATTTCCTGAAAAATCATGAAAATCCATCCATAACTTTTTGAGTTATCTTGCTAACAAACAAACAAACAAACAAACAAACAAACAAACAAACAAACCCTGGCAAAAACATAACCTCCTTGGCGGAGGTAACCAGATAGAAACATATGTAAATGAAAAATGTGTCATAAATGGGATTTTCAGTGTTAAATTGAAATGTCCACATTCCACAGTGGATGTGGACAATTTTGTGCCAGATACAAGATATTGTTATAAGCTACGGGCGTATCAAATTAGAGGCTAATCGGAGTCGTTTTGAATTTTTTATGAATTTTCGAAAATTGCTCAATGATGACAGATAGGAAAATTGTAGATTTTGCGACCTTACTGTGACCTTGAACTTTGGCCTACTTGGCCCAAAATTTAATGGGTTGGTCCCAGGGCCTAGGCCTATCTGTGGGTACAGTCTGGTAAAGATGGTTGGAATAGTTTTCCCGTAAAGTTGCTAACAAACAAACAAACAAACAAAGCACTTGCAGAGCACAGACCTCCGCCAAGACAGATCTACCCCCCTCTCCGACCACCACCAAAATTTCTTCCTTGTGCCAGTATCAACATTACCTGAAAATTTCATGAAAATCTGTCCATAACTTTTTGAGTTATCTTGCTAACAAACACACAAAGCAAAGTGATCATAATACCTCCTGGCGGAGGTAAAAACTAAAGGTGACAGCAGTTCTGGACTATTTGTGTGCATTCATTCCTAAAAGCATAACTTCTTTTCCATGACCAGTGAAAAAGATGTTGTATTTAGACTGGACCAGAGCGGTAGAGAAAACAGTGGTGACACTTCCATAGACTCCCACTGCAAAAAATGTCATCAGTAGTTCCAAACATTGAGTATGGCAGCATTGGAAAATACACTCATTTTTATTGCAGCTGATCTAGCAACTCCAGCGGTAAGTTAACCCTATAACGCCAAATGTATCAAATTTGATACATTAGTTTGGAAGCCCTCTATGTGATCAGTGGGATTTTTTTTTTTTTAAACCTGACTTATGTAATTAGACATGCAATGCATGGATAATCCACCAGGGGGGAGGAATTTGTTCACCAGAGGCCTTTCCAGTGACACTACAAGACTGACATTAATGAGGAAGGAGGCAGAACTTTGACAATTTTGAAAAGGAATTACCAATTTGTTAGACATGTTTGTGTTATATTATGTTTTTGTTTGTTCAAAAATGATAATATTTGAGCATTGAGACCTGATGTATCAAATATGATACAAAATTGAAACTCATACATGGAACTGATATTTGAAAAAAAATTGTGGTTGTTCAGAAGAACCAATAAAGGCTACAGTTTCAAATAACTGGAATTTTCTATCAGTGATTTAATAATAATAATAATAATAATAATAATAATAATAATAATAATGATAATAATAATAATATATCATGATCTTTCAAATTATCAAGTGTATTTCCTGTATTAGCAAATATCTATGTTGTAAATTTTGTTTTCTTTGGTATGTGTTAGCGTTTGTATACATTTATATCTTATTACTGTTATGTTCAATTTTCAGCTGTAGCCCGATAGCTAGCTAGCTTGACTCATCCAGCTGTAGAGATTTAACCATATTATCATATCAGTGTATATAGGAAAAAGGATGTCTGATATTATTATTATTATTATTATTATTATTATTATTATTATTATCATTATTATTATTATGTTGATATTCATACAAAACAATAATTGCTATATAGTGATCATAAGGAGGAGAAATTGGGGGTAGTAGTACATAACTTTTTACTTCCTACTCCTTTTCGAGCATGTATAATTCCTATTATTATTATTATTATTATTATTATTATTATTATTAATAATAATAATAATAATAATAATAATAATTTATTATTACTATTATTTTTTTATTTTTTTATTTTGCGGTTTGTTTGCTTATCAATCATTTATGTACCAGTACTTATATTTTGCTGGTTGATTTTTGTTTGTGTTTCGCTGTCTACATGTTTGAGATAAAGATTTCATTCATTCATTCATTCATTCATTTTAATATTTACCATGCAATAATGCACTCGCTGCTGTCAGTCCCATAGAAGAACATGACAGTGCGTGGTTTGTTTTGGAACTATTGAGGCTTACATGAACCACATGATCACAGTAGCGGCGACATCAAAAACATGTCGCAACTTTCTCTCACTATGGCTCTGGACTGGACTAAACAGATATACTGCTGCTGCTAAAAAGCCAAAAACCAAAGACAGTGATTTATAACCAAGAATTTTTGGGTTCCAATCCACTCTGATAACAAGGAGAACCAGAGCAGAATTGCTAATATCTGCCTCTAGAGTAATGTGCACTTCTTCAGGACATCTTAAAGTACCACAGTGGAACATCTCCATACTGCATGAGCCAATACGCATCAAACTAATGTGGGTCATTGTTCTGCCAACAGCGTATATAATGGGTTTGAAACTCCAGACGATTAAACACAGTATAATTACTTAGATCTTGCACAGAGTTGGCATCATTCAAAAAAGTTCCAGCGGGGCACTAAACACTTGTAGCCTGAATATATTCTAAGGAATATTTGCATAACTGACCCAAAAAATTGTAGTTTAGACAATAAGGAAACGTTGTGGCTCTTTTGTCAGTTCTCTGATCATCCTTCTGTGCATTATTCACAAATCTAAGTAAATGACAACTGGAAAAGGAATAATAATACTCAGTCAGAAATGAAAATGTAGAGCTGCCACTAACGACTAATTTTCTAATGATTAATCTTTTGTTGACTAATCTAAATGACTAATTTAAAAAAAAAAAAAAATTATTTTGTTGTGTCCATTTTATTTTGAATACAACTCAAGGGCCAAAACATAACATGTCACCTGTACCATGACAAATGGAAACAATATAAATAACTTAAACATTACCAAAAAAAAAAAATTATAAAGTGGAATGTTTTCCATGTAAGAGGGGGGGACCGGGGGTGGGGGGAGGATGAACAGGTGTGCACAGATTCACAGACCCGGGGAGCGGATGAACTGGTGCGCACCAATCGTCGGGCCGAGGTGGTGGGGGTGAACCGTAAGAGCTGGGGAATGAAACTATGAAACTCAAGACGCCTATAAGATGGGGATATCTCTCCCTCTCTCTCTCTCTCTTTTTCGCTCTCTCTCTGGTGTACTGCAAGCACCAATGCAGGCATGGATTCCTCAGGTGCCGCGGCCAAAAATAAATAGGTGGTCAATAGTAAAACGACTCTTCAACAAAAAAAAAAAATCAACTAATTTTCATGGTTGATTACGTAGATTAAGTCGACTAATCGCGGCAGCACCATGAAATTGGTTCGTTTGTTTGTGGTATGTGATTTTGGTGTGCTGAAAGGTTAAGTCTAAAACAAAAAGCCACCAAAATATACCAACTGCAAAACTGCAAAATATGATCTATATTAAAACGGCATTAAACGGTCGATCAAATGATTAAGTTATTTACAAAGAAAATATGTACATACGTACAGTGAAAGTGAAACTAAAGATGCTTTACTAATTCCTCTATTGCCGCATTTCCACTACGTGGAATCGGTTCGACTCTGCTCGTCTCCCATTGTTGTGCACCTCATTTCCTTTCCTCTACCTTCGGAAACTTGTATTTGAGGGGGTACGACGTTTGTTGCCCACACCGAAACCGAACTGGGCCCAGATGACGGCCTGGTGTTCACTCTGCCGCTAGATTCATAACTGCTGCTAAGTAGTGAATCAAATGAATCACATGCTGTGGACAAATGTTTGAGCAGATTGGAGGGATTTCACCCTTTTGAACAAACGGAAGCTTTGACAGTGTTCCAGTGGACCTGGTGTCGTCTTTTTGGACTGTTTCTGCCTCAACACCATGTTGGCTACGTTCCGACCAAAACAATGCAGTGTACACATGACGTCATCGCGCATGCACAACGAAGGCAGAATCGATAAGCAGAATCATTAAGCAAACAGGCAAACAATTTCAAGGAATCAAGCTACTGGGATCCGGTTCTCAAAAAGAACCAGTTCTCGATTCCCATCCCAAATCACAAGTACCTCATACAGCGGTGACAGGGGTGTCAAACTCATTTTAGTTCAGGGGTCACATTAAGCCAAATTTAATCTGCAGTGGGCTGAATCAGTAAAACAATAACAAAATAATATATAAAAAATGTCAACTCCAAACTTTCCTCTATGTTTTAGAGTGAAAAAAGTAAAAAATTATGTAATGAAAATGTTTACATCTACCAACTATCCTTTAAAACAATGTGAATAACATGAACAAACTGAAATTTCTTAAGAAAACTAAGTGCAATTTCAACAATATTCTGTCTCACTTTATCATTTACACATGTAAATTACAACGTACAGATCACAGTGGATCAACAAACACACAAAACATTTAATAACAGGCAGAATATTGATAAAATTACACTTCAGACATTTCAGAATGTTCATATTTGTTGAGGTTATTTGTGTTTTTGTGAAATGCTAGTTTGTTTTAGTGTAAATGCAGTAAAATGGCATGAAAATGTTAGTATTTACAAAGGGAAAAATTTGGAGTTGTGAGTATTTACAGGGTTGGACAAAATAATGGAAACACCTTAAAACATCAACAAAATATAATTTAATATGGTGTAGGTCCGCCTTTTGCGGCAATTACAGCCTCAATTCTCCGAGGTATTGATTCATACAACTTGTGAATTGTTTCCAAAGGAATTTTAAGCCATTCTTCAGTTAGAATACCCTCCAACTCTTTTAGAGACGATGGCGGTGGAAATCGACGTCTTATTTGAATCTCTAAAACTGACCACAAATGCTCAATAATGTTGAGGTCTGGGGACTGTGCCGGCCATACGAGATGCTCAACTTCATTAGAATGTTCCTCATGCCATTCTTTAACAATTCTAGCTGTATGGATTGGGGCATTATCATCTTGAGGTGAAGGTGTTTCCATTATTTTGTCCAACCCCTGTATATGTTATTATGACAGTATTTTACTGATCTGATCCATTGGAGATTAAATTAGTCTGAATGTGGAACCTGAACTAAAATGATTAATATCTTCAGTGTAATTTTTGCATTTCACAACTTCATCCTAGAGGCCGGAGTGGACCCTTAGGTGGGCCGGATTTAGCCCCCGGGCCGCATGTTTGACACCTGTGTCATACAGTATAACCCCAATTTAGATATTCTGAAATAACCTTTTGATGCACATTCTGCTACAGCCCCAACTGCATACCCCCCCCCCCCCCCCCCCCCCCAAACCATAGACCAAAATTTGCTGTGAAACATTACACCACAGTTCCACATTCAGCTGAACTGTGCAGAGTACATTAGATTATCTAGCCTCACTTGCTTCAGCTGAACTCCTGCAGAAACATAAATCACTGCAGAAGATGACAATCATTTGCAAATATTTTATTAAAAAAACCCATCATCTCTCCCTGAATGCACCACCAGATACACAGTGACTTGTCAATTCACGTCTGAAATTCCACGGTTCTCGCTGTCAGCCTGGATGATGACCCTGCGTCCCCTTCAGCCGGCGGAGGTTTGTTAAAGCTGTGACCCTGCTGTGCCCCCCATGTCCCTTCCACTCACTGGGAGGTTAACCAGCCATTCATTAGTCAGATCAATGACGAGACTGCAGGCCACCTATTCTCCTGCACCTTCTTCTCGTTAATAAGCCATCATTATAGCCTGGATAGTTATCGGAATTAAAGAAAACTGAATATGACCCGTGGACTCTTCATGAAGAAGAGAAGATGACATCAGAGTATAGGAATATAGGAGCGGAGCGTAACATGGAGACTGGACAGGAGGTTAAATGAGGACTGCAGCGATGTGTGGAGTCAAAGCAGCTGGGGAGATGTGCTTTGTAATTTACTTCTAAAATACATGGAATCTATTCCCTGGGGAATAAATTACGGACTTCTTCATATGCTGAGGAGCTAAAATCAGTCCTCCAGGAGGCACATGTGCTGTAATATATATCTGCAAAAACAATATATGTTGAAATATCAACATATTTTTTTTTTTTTTTTTTTCACTTCATGACTATATTTTCTTCAAATTGTATACAAATGTAGGTGTAAATGGCATTTTTAACAGTTTAATGGCATTGATTATTACTCAAGTTATGATAATATTGGAGACATTTGAACTAGGGTGTGGAACTGCATGATGGGGGTCATGTAGGGACCATTGGTTGAATTGACATGGAATGACCCAGATTCCCAATAAAGCAAGTTGACCTTTTAACCATTAACCTTTATTTACTCACGCAACAACAATCCCTATCAATCATCATGCAATACCCATTAGAAGTCTTGTTTTTATGCCCCCTCTCAGTTTCTTGCATATGTATGTGCCTGTCAGACAGAGTGTTGGGCTTAATTTCCTCACTCAGATCCTCATTGTGCATTATTAGGAGGGACACGCTTCAGCTTCTTTCACTCAGAACCCTTCTGTATCATTGTGCGAAATAGTGACCTAGTTTATTTGTGGTTGAAAAAATGTGAAAATGTATTATTTCTCTGATTGACTGCTTTGTCCTCTTTTCAGTCTATCTCTAACTCACTAAACCATTACTGCTCCATCCCTTTAACGGACAAATCTATGTTTTCATTTTCCTCCTTCACTTCTTCTTAGAAGGTGAACTTCATCTGGATATTCAACTCTCTTCACCTAGGTTTATATACATAAAAAAAGGTCTTCATTGTCATTATTTAACAACAAACATCTCTTTATTCATTAATTACCACTTCAATCTGTGTCATTGCTTTCACAGTTTCAGTATTTTCACTTGAATTTTCTTCTGCAACTTTATTTTAATATGAATTTCAATTCCTTTATTTTAATGTCTGTATTATTGTTTAATATTATGATAACAGAGCTCATGGAAGTCTAATTGAGACCTGTCTACAAAGACTCTGCTCTATAATTGCAATCAAAAGTGCATCTAAATAATGACTTCAACGGAATGAATACTTATTTTTATGCTTATTTTACATTGTATCTATTGACCCCGCCCCTCGAAGGGGAGGCAAGGGGTATTGTTTTTGGTTCAGTTTGTTTGTTTCTTTGTTAACACTCTAGCAGCAAAACTATTGGTTGAATTCTCACTAAATTGTTCTATAGATTGCCAGTGACCCAGAACAAATCTCATTACATTTTGGGAAAAGTAGGTCAAAGTTGAAATTATTCATGAATTTTTTTAATCTTTTTTTTTCCCCATTCACTTATAATGGGCGAAATTTCAAATATCTGCAGCAGCAAAACTGTTTGTTGAATTCATGCCAAATTGGTTTTATAGATTGCCGGTGACCCAGAATAGATGTAATTTCATTTTGGGGTAAGTAGGTCAAAGTTTAAAATTTTCATAATTTTTTTTTTCAAATCTTTGTTTTTCCCATTTACTTATAATGGGCAAAAATTCAAATGTTTGTAGCAGCAAAATTATCAGTTGAATTCATACCAAATTTGGTTTATAGACTGACAGTGACCCAAAATAGATGTCATTACATTTTGGGAAAAGTAGGCCAAAGTTAAAATTTTTTATGAATTTTTAAAATCTTTTTTTTCCTCCCCTTTACTTATAATGAGCGAAATTTCAAATGTCTATAAAAATATCAATTTTGCTTCAATTTACTTCAAACTTGCCACATATATAGAGGCAGTTGATATGCTGACATAAGCACATGCATAGACATGATGACATCAGTTGGATCGATGGCAAAATAAACTACAATACGTGTGAGGGGCGGGGTTTGTTGTGCCTGGGACCACTTGCTTATTAATTGACATTACCTTGTAAAAAAAATGTGTTCACTTTGACATTTAAAAGTATTCTTAGTAAATTATTGTCAAAAAAGCCAAATTATGTCGACTATGATTCCAGTTCTGAAAGCATTAATGCAAAGGGGTGGCTGGTTCTTATAGCTACCTTAATAACTAGGGGTGTTAGAAAATATCGGTTCGGCAATATATTGCGATATTTCATTTCACAATACTGCATCGATATTAAAAAGTACTGTATCGATATTTTTAGGTATTTATTCAAATGCAGATATTGTGGAGGTTCATTTTTGTTTTCCTTTTTTGTTTACATTTTATTTATTATTATTTAACACTCTTTTTTAACCCTTTCATGCATGAATTATGAAAACCTTAGTCAAAAATTTTTTCTTGAGTGTTTTTATTCCTCCTTAAGACATGACAAAAAAAAAACAATGTGATCGAGTTTTTTTTTTTTTTTTTCTTTTCATGGAGTTACATAATGTCCATGCATTTAATTTTTGAAGTAAACAACCCAACCCAATATCAGAAAATGAGATGAAAACAACAAAATAAAAACATTTTAATGCTGCTAATCTGATGTTTTCTCACATTTTAACATATTCTAATGCTAGTTATTACTCACTTCATGGAGATAATATGCAAAAAAACCCTTTTTGTCTAACAAATAACAATTGATTTACACTAAAACATGTCACTGCAGATCAGGTTTATCAAGAACAGCAAAGTTACAGTAATGGTCTGAATTGCAGTGTTTGGGATGGTGCATAAGTGTCCACTGTGTTGGCTGATATGGAACTAAAACAACAAAATCCATGAATATACAAGAGAACAGCTGGAGAAGAACTGTCCACTGGAGTGACCACTATGCATGAAAGGGTTAAATAATGTTACTTCCTTTGTTGGGATTGCACAAAAATAATGTTCTGATGTTAGTTCTGAACTAATAGAATATGAACATTTGAACAGGATCTGAAACTGTAATGTCTGTAAAACATAATTTAAGTTTGAACACAGGAACATTTTGTGATATAGAATTAGATCCTGTTCTGATCAAATAAAAATGTGTTTAGTATTTGTGCATATTTTTGATGTAATTCAATTCTTCAAGAAAAATTTAAAAAAAAAGAAACAAACAAAAAATTGCCTTTTTAACAGTACCATGATGTATCGTGATATATCGTGTCGTGATCCTAGTATTGTGATTTGTATCGTATCGCCAGATTCTTGCCAATACACACCCCTATTAATAACATGAAGTTAATAATTTCTATCCCCCTTTTATTAGTATTTACTGATTTTAAATAGAAACAAGTTTACAGTCTGCTTGAGAAAATGAAATAATTTATTTTTTAGTTTCTTTTTATAGACAGTATGCAGACCAGTGGGTATGACTCACTACCTAGTTTGTTTGTTGGTTAAATAAACTAGAACAGAGAAAGAATAAGACAAGGCAACATCATCTACTTTGTGTCCTACTTCAGACGTACTGTACATATCATTTCTGGCCGTTATCGCTGTGTGTGTCACTGTCCGATGTTATAGCTTTTATCTCTCAGTACATCACATAAGGCTGGAGAGGGAAGGGTGATGACTTCATTAAGAGACACTTGCTCTGCTCCCCTCGGCTGACAACAAAGGCCATGAGTCAGGCAATTACCCATATCTCCCAAGAGGCTGCAAGTGGTTCATCAATTGGCGGAGGGGAAGAAAACAATAGATGACTGACAAATTAAAGGAAAAACCTGCATAACAAGTGCCAGAATAAGGTGTGGGGTTACCATGTACCGCAACAACAACCCAAACCATTGACCTCCTTTATGTGGATGAATGACACAGATGTTTTTCATACCAGTTGAAAAAATAAATGTCAAACCATTATTTCTTTAAAGTTAAAGGCTGTTTTTTTTTCCAGATGGTTATTTGATGCTGCAAAACTAAAATTATGTAAAAGTCACAACAAGACAGAAGTAATGTAGAAGACATTGTATTAAAAGATGTAATAAACCGATTGTTTATTTTCAACATTTTGATCTAATTTTGTGGAACCCAGCATTAAAACCAAAAATGGTTATTTGTTTTATTTCATGTTATTTTTTCTTTATGGTCTGAAGTTGATGAACAAGTGAAAATAGTACACTGAAAAAAAAAAATCTGTAATTCAACAGAATTTTCACTGTTTATTTTACAGATTTTTTCTGTATTTTTAAGATACAGGAAAATATCAATGAAATGACAAAAATAGACTGTGATTTTACATGTCAAATGTAACATAACACAAAAAAATTGTAACTGTGAATAACCACAAAATTTCTATTTTTTTAAAGATTTTTTTTTCTTTTTTCACAGAAAAATACAGTTAAAATACATTTGAAAATGTATCATAATTTCACAAATATTTATTTTCTATCTACGTGATTAAACTGTTAATTTAAAGTTTAATACTGTGAAAAAATAAATAAAACCGGATAAAATTACTGATAATTAACCGTAAAAGAAATATTTGTTCTGTAAGTTTAATGAGGCTTGTTGGTTAATTTACAAATATCTTGTATAATTACAGGAGGTTTCACAACAAAAATGTTGAATAAATGTATTTTTGGGAATGTATAACATGTATAAGCACTGATAAACTGTCCAAATACAGTTATCAGTGGATTGCACAACTTAGTCTCACTGAAAATTATTTAGATATATATTTATAGGTAATTTGATTTTTTTAATACATGAAAATATTCATTATTAAACACTAAAAAGTAAAAAAAAAAAAAAAAAGCAAAATCCCATGTAAAGTTAGGGCAAAAAACTGTATTTTAATTATAGAAAATTACCGTATTTTTATGAGATGGTTATTTTTTGTTATTTTACAATATTTTTTCGGCACCCCCGCTGCCGGAATATTACTGTTTTTTTGTTTTGTTCTGTTTTTTTTTTACAGTGTAGGAAATTTCACAAATCTCAGGCTGACCTTTGTATCATAAAACAACATCCTATTATAATGATAACATTTGATCAACATCGAAAAACGCATGAGAAAATTTAAGTAAAACATAACAGTGAAAGAATTTGGATATTATTACCCCGCCCCCCGAAGGGGAGGCAAGGGGTATTGTTTTTGGAATGGTTTGATTGTTAACACTCTAGCAGCAAAACTATTGGTTGAATTCATACCAAATTGGGTTTATAGATTGCCAGTGACCCAGAATAGATGTGATTACATTTAGGGAAAAGTAGGACAAAGCTTCAATTTTTAATGAATTTTTAAATCTTTTTTTTTTCTCATTTACATGCAATGGATGAAATTTAACATATCTGTAGCAGCAAAACTATTGGTTGAATTCATACCAAATCAGATTGATAGATTGCCAGTGACCCAGAATAAATGTCAATACATTTCGGCCAAAGTAGGGCAAAGTAAAAAAATTTTTATGAATTTTTAAAATCTTTTTTTCCCCCATTTACTTATAATGGGTGAAATTTCAAATGTCTGTAGCAGCAAAAGTATTTGCTGAATTCATACCAAATTGGGTTTATAGATGGCCAGTGACCAAGAATAGATGTCATTATATTTAGGGAAAAGTAAGTCAAAGCTGCAATTTTTTATGAATTTTTAAATCTTTTTTTCCCCCATTTACTTATAATAGGCAAAATTTCAGATGTCTGTAGCAGCAAAACTATTGGTTGAATTCATACCAAATTGACTTTATAGATTTCTAGTGACCAAGAATAGATCTCATTGCATTTTGGAAACAGTAGGTCAAAGTTCACATTTTTTATGAATTTTAAAATCTTCTCATTTACTTATAATGGGCGAAATATGAGCTAGAAGTGGGGTTTGTTGTTCCTGGCACCACTTGTTTGAAAATATAAATGGTATAAAACCTTGAAAACAAAAAAAAAAAGTATATTATGTGACATCAAATTATATGTTATTATAAAATAATACATAACATAATATAATTTCCAATTTTGCAGTTTGGTCCAGTATAGAAACTTAAACTAGTCTAATTTATTGAACTGGCTCAACCATCATTGATCACGACTAGTTAGTCATGCTCCTGCGTTTTCCTGTCATTATTCAATTTATTTATATTAATACTGGTAAACCAGTTTAAAGGTTTCACGACACTCTCAGTCATGGGCTTTGGCAGTCTCATTTCTTCTCTGGAGAAATCACCAGTTTTGTCCAGTGTTTGGCTTCAGATCAAGCTAATATGAAGAGTTTTGCAACAACCATAACCACGGATCTGTGAGGGAAATCATAATGGGAGAAATAAATCATATTGTGATATGTGAAGATTCTAATAACCACTGGTGTTTTATTTTTTACAAATGATTAGATGTAAACTGCTGAAGTGTATCACAGCGAGTTGAAGCCTCTGCATTTTGTTTATTCACATATTTGTTCAAGTTTCTCCTTTATTTTGAGCATCATCTACAGAGATACGTGGACTTTCATGCAGGAGTAGCCTCAGGTTCAGCTGAGGCGAGACCTTTGTGTTGACATATTGAGCTTATTTCGGCTTTTATTAAAGGGACAGTAGGTAAGAGCGTTATTGCCCCTTAGCACTAAATGACTATCATATATTTCTCAAGAGGTTGGACAAGTTATGAGTTTTGTGGCTCTCCAAACTCACTTTTCCACCCACGTCCCACATCCCCCAGCCAACATAACCAAATGGTGTTTCAGGATTCTGACAAAATCCCTAAATAGGACACAAAACCAGGTGTTGTTTACAAATTCATAGCAAAGAAAGTGCATAAAGGTAGCAAAGAAATTCTATGCTGCGTTACTATCAAGGTTATTATTGTTAACGAAAACTAACGAAATGACAAAAACTAGAATTGGAAAAACATTTTTGTTAACTGACATAAATAAAAACTATAATTAACAGAAAAAAACAATAACTAACTGAAACTGTATTGTGTGCTTATAAAACTAACTAAAACGGATAAAATTATGGATAAAATTCCCTTAGTTTTGTTTTTGTCAATGTTGGATTGATATGAAATCGATTTATTTCGCTCTAGCAATTTTAGCTAGTGGAACTATATGATATTTAACGGTCTGTCTCTTGTGGTTTCCAGTTGTCTTCTGGTCCCCACTCTACCTGGAAACATGGAGACTAAAGTTGGGAGAAAGCAACAGAGTCCTGTCTGGGATTTATATGAATACGATGGAGAAGAAGAGAAAAGATATGAAAAAAATTAAAACTAAACTAAAACTAAGCATTTACAAAAAAATTAAAACTAATAAAAACTAGCAAACCTGCTCTAAAAACAAATTAAAACTATCTGAATTAGAGAAAAAAAAGGTTAAAACTAAATAAAACTAAATTATAATGAAAAATCCAAAACTATTATAGCCTTGGTTACTATTCCACTTGCCGTACTTTTGCAGTATTTCTTTGGTTATGATTATTACATTGATTTCACATCAGAGCCCATTAACTGAGGAGCATAGCAGGAGCTTCTCTAATACTGCATGGACCTAAGGCCATGGCCAAGGTCAGCAGAGGTCATACTGTAGATGAAGCTTTAGCAGACAGAGTGCATGCCCATTAATCTCAAATATCTTGAGGGTTCTTCCCTGGACAACGTGCAGCTTTTAACACATTTCATGCCTGATCAGTAAAAGCCTTCCAGTGTGACTTAGGAGGACTCCAATCATCAAGCTTCAAACACAAAAATAAATCCTATCATGACAGGAAGTCAATAGTTGAATTTATCCCATTAGTAACTAGGGGTGTTAGAAAATATCGGTTCTGCAATATATCACGATATTTCATTTCACAATATTGTATCGATATTCAAAAGTACTGTATCGATATTTTTAGGTATTTATTCAAATGCAGATGTTGTGGAGGTTCATTTTTGTATTTTTGTTTTTCTTTTTGTTTATATTTTATTTATTATTATTTAACACTCTTTTATTAAATAATGTATGTTCCTTTGTTGGGATTGCACAAAAAATGTCTTTCAAATGTCTATAAAAACATCAATTTTGGTTCAATTTACTTGAAACTTGCCACATATTTAGAGGCAGTTGATATGCTGACGTCACCACATGCATAGACATGATGACATCAGTTGGATCGATGCCAAAATAAGCTACAATACATGTGAGGGGCGGGGTTTGTTGTGCCTGGGACTACTTGTTTTTTAACTGACGTAACTTTGTAAAAAAAAAATTGTGTTCACTTTGACATTTAAAAGTATTCTTAGTAAATTATTGTCAAAAAAGCCAAATTATGTTGACTATGATTCCAGTTCTGAAAGCATTAATGCAAAGGGGTGGCTGGTTTTTATAGCTACCTTAATAACTAGGGGTGTTAGAAAATATCAGTTCTGCAATATATCGCGATATTTCATTTCACAATACTGTATCGATATTCAAAAGAACTGTATCAATATTTTTTGGTATTTATTCAAATGCAGATATTGTGGAGGTTCATTTTTGTGTTTTCATTTTTCTTTTTGTTTATATTTTATTTATTTTTATTTATTTATTATTATTTAACACTCTTTTATTAAATAATGTTAGTTCTTTTGTTGGGATTGCACAAAAATTATGTTCTGATGTTAGTTCTGAACTAATAGAATACTGTATGAACATTTGAACAGGATCTTAAACTGTAATGTCTGTAAAACAGAATTTAAGTTTGAACACAGGAACATTTTGTGACATAACATTAGATCCTGTTCTGATCAAATAAAAATGTGTTTAGTATTTGTGCATATTTTTGATGTAATTCAATTCTTCAAGGAAATAATCATTTAAAAAAAGAAATTAAAAAATTGCCTTTTTAACAGCATCATGATGTATCGTGATATATTGTATAGTGATCCTATTATTGTGATTTGTATCGTATCGCCAGATTCTTGCCAATACACACCCCTATTAGTAACCAAGACTGTTGACAATGGACTAGTAGGTGTTTAGACCCGCAACTGAGGTGTAATGGTATTAAATTAAAACTGAATCCACTGCTCCAGAAGTAGAAGCTAGAAATAATAAAATAATCTTGAAATGAAATCATTTTAACGCCCGTCAAATTATATTTTGGTTAAACTGCTTAATCTATATTATAAAAGCCAAGTGGCCTCTGTATGTGTGTGTGTGTGTGTGTGTCTGGGGATTCATACAAATTCCATACAAAGCTGACTGTTGCAGTTTGTCATATTTATGTATTTTTGCTCAAGGAACAGACTAGTGAAAACAGCAAGTTGATAGGACCAGTATTTTGTGAGATATCAGTAATTTTGGAATACAATGGACTTACAATCACGTTGCTATGGCCAGAATGTTTTGGCGGTGACTGCTGGACAAAGGAGGTACAGCATGCAGAAATACACAGCAGCATAAAAACTACCGCATCTAGAACCCATAGATCTGTCCAGGTCAACGCACTCTTTTCATTGATTTTAGAAAACATAGTCACCACAATAGAACAAAAATATGAGAAAAAATAAATATCACAATTTGCGCTTCATTGTGGAGATGCACCATGCCAAAATTGCTCTGAGGCCCCAATGAAATGTATTTTTCCTTTTTCAACAACTTTACAGACGTGAAAGGCATCATGTACTTTAGAGCAACCCCTCTAAAAGCTCATACATCTACCAAGGATTGTTAAAAAGTCATAACTTCTTCATCACAGCATCTGTTTCTGTTTCAGTCGCTGTCTGTCATAACCCATTTTCAAAGCTGAAATATCTCAGAAACTGATATATAGTGTTTTCTGAAGCAAATCAGACATGGTCCCTCTGGCACATTTTATGGACTCTAGTCATCTGAGGTAGATTTACATGTCTGTAATAATCCAGGGTCAACAGCTGGTGAACTGTGACATTTTAATACAGTGGAAGCATATACGTCCTCTGAAAGGAGCATAGGAAAGTACATGTGTGCATAAAAGACACTGTAAATTATACACTGTCATTAGACTGAAACAGCAGGTCCTGGATCCCACTAATAACCTGATCTGACCATGTTACTCATTACACAGCTCCATGTGCATCCTCAACTTTCTCTTTATAATTCTAACCCATGGGGGTCAAACATACGGCCTGTGGGCCAAAACAAGTCAAAGGGATCAATCTGGTCCATGGGATAAATTTGTGAAATGAAAAAATTACTCTAAATTAATTAACAATCATGTTAGTTCAAAGGTCACATTCAGTCCAACTCAATCTCAAGTGGGTTCGACCTGTAAAATACCATTAAAAAAAAAAATAAATAAATAAATAAAAATGACAACTCCAAATTTTTCTCTTTGGTTTAGTGTAAACAAAAAAAAAAACATGAAAATATTGACATTTAACAAACTATCCATCACAAAAAATGTGAATAATCTGAAATGTCTTAAGAGAAGTAAGTGCAATTTTAACAAGTGGTTTCAGGCACAACAAACTCCGCCCCTCGCACGTATTGTTTATTTTGGCATCGATCTAACTGATGTCATCATGTCTATGTGTGTGCTGATACCAATGGTCAGCATACTGTATATAAAAAGAAGATAAAAAAAATAAAAGAATCCATTGTTTCATTTTCTCAAGCAGACTGTAAACCTCTGTCTGTTTAAAATCATAAATACTAATAAAAGGGGGATAGAAATGATTAACTTCCACTTGATTAGGTCGTTATAGGAACCCCCCCACCCCTTTGCATTAATGCTTTCAGAACTGGAATCATAGTCAATATAATTTGGGTTTTTTGACAATAATTTACCAAGAATACTTTGAACTGTCAAAGTGAACGCAATTTTTTTTTTTTTTTTTTAAGTAATGTCAATTTATTAAAAAAAAAAAAAAAAAGTGGTCCCATGCACAACAAACCCTCCCCTCACATGTATGGTAGTTTATTTTGGCATCGATCCAGCTGATGTCATCATGTCTATGCATGTGGTGATGTCAGCATATCAACTGCCTCTATATATGTGCCAAGTTTGAAGTAAGGTGAAACAAAATCGATGTTTTTTATAGACATTTGAAATGTCACCCATTATAAGTAAATGCGAGAGAAAAAAAGATATAAAAAAATTCATAAAAAATGTAAACTTTGACCTACAGCAAAATGATGACTTGATAACCTATAAATAATGACAAATCTAAGTTTTTCTTTTTGTTTTAGTATAAAAAAACCCCAATTAAATTATGAAAATATTTACATTTTACAAAAAAGTTGTGAATAACCTGAAAAAACTGAAATTTCATTTGAAAAATTAGTGCAATTTAACAATATTATGCCTCGACTTATTATTTATACATGTACATTACACACAATGTTACATAAACATTTGAATATTGTTAAAATTTTGGAGTTTGGAACTAAAATTTGAACAATTTCTACAATATTACATCTCTTATTTTATTAACACAACTACAGATCACAGTGGATCCATAAATTAAATGCACAAAACATTCAGTAACAGGCAGAATATTGTTCAAATTGCACATTTCAAGTTGTTCATCTTTGTTTTTATTTATGTCTTTATCTGCATTTTATTGTGAAAGAATAATTTTATAAATTTTAATATTTTCACAGTGTAATGTTTTTTTTTTCACTTAAATTTTTTCTACATAGTTTTTCACAAAAAAAAAAAAAAATTGTAGTTGTCATTATTTATGGGTTATTGTGTTGTTATTTTTACTTTAGGTCACATTGGTCTGTATGTGGAACCTGAACCAAAAGGATTTGGACAACCTGGACTGTTCAGGTTCATTTTTGCACTTTCATCCTGTGGGCCGGAATGGAACCTTTGGTGGGCCGAATTTGGCCCCCGGGCCGCATGTTTGACACCTGTGTATTATTACCTCCGCCAAGGAGGTTATGTTTTTGCCAGGGTTTGTTTGTTTGTCTGTTTGTTTGTCTGTCCGTTAGTGTGCAACATAACTCAAAAAGTTATGGACAGATTTGGATGAAATTTTCAGGGTTTGTTGGAAATGGGATAAGGAAGAAATGATTAAATTTTGGTGGTGATCGGGGGTGGGGGGGCCCACAGGGGGGCCACTGATCAGCCTTGGCGGAGGTCTGCGCTCTCCGAGTGTTTCTAGTTTTATTATTATTTTCCTGGTCTGGCCCAGTTCAGATCATATTGGACTGTATATGCCCCTGAACTAAACTGAGTTTGACACCCCTGCTCTACTCTAACCCATCCAATATGAGGAACACTACCATCAATATCCATCAGAAGCATCTCCAAACACTCATATTCACTGTATGTTTTTTCCGACCAGTGGTTTTGACAGGTGAATGTTTTAGAGACGGGACCCAGATGGTTTATAGCGCACACACTGGACCGTGGCTGGTGCTAATCTGTGCAGTGATGAGGACAAGGTCGCTGCTGGTCACACAGTCTTATGGGAAAGAGGCCATGAAATCACATTTTCACCAAAGTGGAAACTATTGAAGCCTAAAAACTGTTGTGCTCCGCAGTTCTTTCCACGACTGACTCAAACATTCTTGAAATATTAAAGATGACGTTAGCGCTAAAGTGCTTGTAATCTGTGGTACTGCGATGCTGATCAAAGCAGACGGTCTGGGTTTGGTTCGCTATTTCACAAAGATTTGTCATAAACAGGATAGGGATGCAACTGGGCCAACACTAAGCGCTTCAGGCGGAGAACATAAAAAAAACCAAAACACAAATTTTCCCCTCGTGTCCCTTTTAAAACAGATGCATTAAAAACACAATTAAGAGCACAGGCAAAGAAAGAACAGGCAATCTCATAAGGCTTTCATCAACCTTTTTAACCTTTGTCTTCTTTCATAAAGCAATCCTCTTAGTGTTTTAAAAAGAACACCGTCAAGACTGTTTGCAAATTACCATTACAATGACAAATATGCGTAAGAGACTTTTTCATATCAGAATCAAACGCTGATTAATGTTGGCGTCGTCCTTCCTTTCATCCCGTTTGTCAGAACCAAAATGCTTCCTCTCCTCCTCTCAGACAAAGCCAAGCTCTGTCAACAAGATGCCACCCATACACAGTTAAAATAATTATTATAAATAATGGAAAATAGATGGATGCACAATACAGCCTACCTCTATTAAGAATCTGATGTTTAATCTCAGTTTGAGTCACAAAACAATAATGTAAGATAAGTGACTACAGGTTATCGCTTATAATTTCTGACCACATGAGCCCAAGGTTATTATCGTTTATGAAAACTAACGAAATGACTAAAACTAGAATTGAAAAAAACATTTTTGTTAACTGAAATAAATAAAAACTGTAATTAAAAGAAAAAACAATAACTGAAACTATTGTGTGCTTCCAAAAGTAACTAAAATGTATAAAAATTATAGATAAAATTCCCTTTGTTTTTGTCTTTGTCAATGTCGGATTGATATGAAATCGATTTATTTTACTCAAGCAATGTTAGCTGGTGGCACCATATGGAACTTGAAGGTCTGTCACTTCTCGTCTACTTGGCAACATGGAGACTAAAATTCTGAGAAAGTAGCAGAGTCCTGTATGGGATTTATTTGAATACGACGGCAAGGAAGATAAAAGATATGAAAAAACTAGAACTAATACTAAAACTAAGCTTTACAAAAAAAAAAGAAAGAAAGAAAATGAATAAAAACTAGCAAACCTGCTCTAAAAACTAATAAAAACTAACTGAAATAGAGAAAAAAAAAAGTTAAAACTAAATAAAACTAAACTATAATGGAAAATCCAAAACTACTATAAACTTGAATGAGCCAGTTCCCAAATACTAGCACCACGCTACAACAGCCACTCAGAGAAATCTGCGGAGAAAGTCTGGACCCCAGTACCTAAAAGAAACAAATCCTGCAAGACGTTGTTGCGGTGTGAACTCCAAACAACACGCTCATGTTTGCTAATCTGGCTACAATGTAAAAAAATAAAAAACTGTAATATTCCGGCAGCCGGGGTGCCGAAAAAATACTGTTAAATAATGGAAAATAACCATCTCATAAAAATTCGGTAATTTTCCATAATTAAAATACAGTTTTTTGCCTTAACTTTATATGAGATTTTGCATATTTTTTGACTTTTTAATGTTTAATAAAGAAGATTTTCATGTATTAAAACAATCAAATAATCTATAAATATATATATATATATATATATATATATATATATATATATATATATATATATATATATATATATATATATATAAATAATTTTCAATGAGACTAAGTTGTACAATCCACTGATAAAACTGTATTTGGACAGTTTATCAGTGCTTATACATGTTATACATTCACAAAAACACATTTATTCAACATTTTTGTTGTGAAACCTCCCATAATTACACAAGATATTTGTCAATTAACAAACAAGTCTTGTTAAATTTACAGAACAAATACTTCTTTGATGGTTAATTGTCAGTAATTTTATCTCGTTTTATTATTATTTATTTATTTATTTATTTATTTATTTATTTATTTATTTATTTATTTCTTACAGTATTAAACTTTAAATTAACAGTTTAATCTCATGAATAGAAAAGAAATATCTGTGAAATTATGATAAATTTGCAAATGTGTTTTAACTGTGTTTTTCTGTGAAAAAACAACATTTTTTTTTATTGAAATTTTTTGGTTATTTACAGTTACAGTTTTTTCGTGTTATTTTACATTTGATATGTAAAATCACAGTCTACTTTTGTCATTTCATTGATATTTTCCTGTATCTTAAAAATACAGGACAAATCTGTAAAACAGTGAAAATTCTGTTAAATTACAGATTTTTTTTTACAGTGTAGTGTGTGATTCTGTCTGTTGAAAAACAAAGCCTTAGAAAGTGTTGAATTGCCTTCTGTTCTGGAGAGAATTAAACATGTGCGTGTGAGTTTCTCTGAAGATGATTCAGATGTGTCAGGGAGTGTTGGTGAAATTATTGGTCATCTTGCACTCCTACAGCAGAGCATTTAACCTCAACCTGTTTTGTGTTACTTAGGTTTAATGCTGTACACTAAGAAAACTACAAAAAAGCACTCGGAGAGTGCAGACCTCCACCAGGGCAGATCAGCCCCCCTCCAATCACCACCAAAATTTAATCATGAGTTCCTTGTGCCAGTATCAATATTTCCTGATTTTTTTTTTTCAAATCCGTCCATAACTTTTGAGTTATCTTGCTAACAAACAAACAAACAAACAAACAAACAAACAAACAAACAAACAAACAAACAAACAAACAAACAGACAAACCCAGATGAAAACAAAACCTCCGTCGTTCCTTGGCAGAGGTAACAGTGTGATAGATTCTGTACTCAATCATGCATAGACTATTATCCAACTGGAAGCAAAGAAAGATTATTATTACGAGAGGTTGGTTTTTGGAGATGGCTGTGGCTCAGGAAGTAGCACAGGCCATCCAGTATCCGAAGGGTTGACGGTTCGAATCCCGCTCTGTCATGTTCACCCACATTGCGTGCCTCCCACCAATACGTATGAATGTCCTACCACCACTGGTGGAGCAGCCCTTTGGTGCAGATTGGCAGCCATGCTTCCATCACTCTGCCTCAGGCTAGAAATGTAGTCTACCACCACCTGACTGACAATGAATAATGGATCTAAAATGTGAAGTGCTTTGGGTGCCTTTAAATGTGCTATAGATTTTTTTTTTTTTTTTAATAATCTGCATCACGCTGGCTCTTGGCCTTTGTCATGATTGGAAATGAGAATTGGTTCTCCTGTTTAAATAAAGATTAACTAAATAAATTATCTATATTACAATACTGGAAGGTAAGTCTGTATGTGTGTGTGTGTGTGTGTGTGTGTGTGTGTGTGTGTATCTGCACAGTTCTGATAAATTGAGACATTTTTAACTGACCAGTTTGGTTCCTACAGTTGAGGACTAGTCCCATCTCCACATTAAATATCTCAGCAAGTTGATAGGACCAATATTATGGGAGATATTAGTCATTTTGGAGTATAACAGTCTTACAATCAAGTTGCTCAGTTGACCAGAAGCGCAGTACCACGCTGCATGATGTGAAATAAAGTTAAAAACAGGAAAAATGCATTCACTAACTTCAGTCCCTAGATATCGGTATTAATATGATCCGTGGTTCCCCTCAGGTCAGCACACTCGTTAAATATATTCTGCATAAAATCATCCGGAGTCTCCTGAGTTCCTCTTTCTTCATTGCTTTTCTACTTCCACTCACAAAAAAATCTCCACCAAGACGATTCCTCCCGTGGCATACATATCACACATATTGACACGTTATTTTTGATGATTTACAAACCCAACTGGTGTCAATGCTGAGAAACAATGCAGAAAAACTCCAACACATGTATCTATTATCCATCATAATGCTGATCTTTGACCTGATTCCACAAAAATAGAATCAGTTCACCCTTCGGTCTAAGTGAACTTCTGCAGCAGATCTGAAGACATGAGGCCCAGCTTTGAATTAAAACATAAAGGGGGATGGACGCACTGACAGGTCTTCATGGATGGATCTGAAAACATTTTGAACTATGGCCACGACTGCATTACACTGCATACGATGGAGGCTCGTGTTAGGACCTAAGCAACCGCTGGTGACCAAAACCATCTACTGATCTAAAATGTGCAATAACGTTTCTACTACTAATCCCATCAATACATGTAAGTAATTCAGGTAAAATGCAGTTTCTCAGCTTTTCATTGTCATCAGATATGACCCATTTGGATGTTTAGAGGCTCTGTAGTGAACAATGCAAACACCTATGTAGTTTGATGAATGGCAAACGATTGTAGATGCTTGTTCTCATGTTCAGTAAATGATATATTTTGCTGAAAAAGTCACTTTTTCCTCAGTTTTCTCTGTTTTGATAAATACTAACCTTTGAATTTACTCTCAGATTGTATGAGCAGCTACATCAGGGGTGTCAAACTCATTTTAGTTCAGGGGCCACGTACAGCCTTATATGATCTAAAGTGGGCCGTACCAGTAAAATAATATAAATTATAGGATAAGAACTTCTAAGTAATGTCAATTCCAAAGTTTTCTCTATGTTTTAAGTGAAAAAAGTAAAATTCTGCAATGAAAATGTTTACATCTACGAACTGTGTTTGAACATAACATGAACAAATATGAACAACCTGAAAATGTTTAATAAAAATAAGTGCAATTTTAACAATATTATACCTTAGTTTATCATTTATACATGTGCATCACAACTTACAGATCACAGTGGATCTACAAATACATAAAACATTTAATAATATTCAGAATATTGTTACAATTCCACATACTTCTCTTAAGACATTTCAGGTTGTTCACATTTTTTGTAAAAGGCTACTCTGTAAATGTAAACATTTTTGTGTAATTTTACTTTTTTTCACACTAAAACAAAGAGAGTTGTTCATTATTTATGGGTAGTTATGATAGTTTCTACTGGTCTGATCCACTTTAGATTAAATTGACCTAAAATGATTTTAACATCACTGATTGTTAATTTCTTCAGTGTAATTTTTGCATTTCACAAATTCATCCCAGGGGCCGGACTGGACCCTTTGGCGGGCTGGTTTTGGCCCCTCGGCCACATGTTTGACACCTGTGATCTACATGGTCAGTAAATGGCTTACAAGAAAATACCAGATTTTAGCTGAAAAATGCTAAATATTAAGTGTAATATTATAATAAATAGTTATATATCTCTTAGGAAACGTTCAGTGCAGAGGAAAAAAATCAGTAGGAAGTTGGCGCTAAGTTGTAGGTCTTTCTGGGCAGTGATTATGCACTTTTAATTTGCACGTCATCAGTTTTCGCGGTGTTCTGCTGTTTGTGCTATGTCAAGTGTCGGGACATCTTGTCCACAGTTTTCCTGACAGGGAACAGTTTTGCTGTGCTGGGTGTGTTTTGTGCAAATGTTAGCACTTCTCTGCAACCTCAGATCAAAATGCATCAAATGTTCATATGTGGCAGGAAGGAAACTCTCACATCTGAGCTGTGAAATAAAGCAAATCTAGCATGTTTCATGTCTGATGTTGTGAGCACTGGCTGACCTTGGACGCCGTTTTCCGCTGAGGCCTTCTTTTCTGTGACTTATTCTTGTTAGTGTGAAATGGTCTCTCGTACTGCGAGGCTGAATTTTTGTTATCTAACGCTGTCTACTCACCATGACACCTGCGTAAAACCTCCACCGCCTGAATTATCCTAACAAGCTGTGTCCATAATGGGGATGAAAAAGTATTTTCAACTTCAAACTAGTATTTCTTAAAATGGACGCTGCACTGCTCATGAAATATCACCTATAGAGCTTCTGTTTAATGAGGCAGGCATGAAAACTGCCAAGAAACCAAGTGTAATTACAACTGTTGTGCATTTTTAGCCCTGTTTTTGACAGTTTTGTCTTTTTTCATTAACTACATCTCTTCTTAAAACCCACCTATTCTCCTTGGCCTTTTAACAGTCATGCAATGCTGGGATTTTGTTTCTGTTTTAATATTTTAACTTGTTTTATTTTGTTTTAATAATGTTTTGTTTTAATACTTTTATTAACTTTTATTGTGCTTTTAGTCTTCTGTAATGCACTTTGGTCCACTGTGGTTGTTTTAACCCTTTCATGCATTGTGGTCACTACAGTGGACAGCTATTTTACAGCTGTTCTCTTGTATATTCATGGGTTTTATTGTTTTAGTTCTGTATCAGCCAACACAGTGGACACCTATGCATCATCCCATACACTGACATTCATACCATTACTGTTTGTTTGTATTTATTTATTTATTTATTTATTTTTTATTTTGAACATGCAAAGAAAAATAAGACAAAACAAAGCAAATTAAGACATAACAAAATAACATTTAAATGGACAGAATCTATCTTCAAGTGCATACAAGTCTGAGTATTGCATGGTCGAAAAGGAGTAGGAAGAAGTATAAACTTATCTAATCCTACCCCTCAGTGCTTTTACACCTTTATCATTAACTTAATACAACAATCCACCTATACTATTTCCCTAATTTTAGCATCAAACCACAACAATCCACAATACAGTAACTGAATTATCCACAACAGTATGTTCATGTCAGTACAGTCAGACAAACAGACTCAACAAATCAAACATTTTCTTCAATAATTACAGCAGATTTATCAGTACAACTGTAACTTTGCAGTAACATTTTTGATTGTAAATCAATTGCTTGTTATTGTTATTAGATTGTAATTAACTTAAACTAAAAGTTGTTGGTTTTTTTGTTGCATATTATCTCCATAAAATGAGTTATAACTAATACTAGAGTATGTTCAAATCTGAAAAACATCAGATTAGCAGCATTAAAAAATGTATTTCATAGTTTTCATACAGTAAATTAGTAAATACATGTTTCATTGCTTTAAAAATTAAATGCATGATGTCAAGCTGAGTGGACATTTTTGTAACTCCATTAAAATAGTCGCATTGTTTTTTTCATGCTTAAAGAGGAATAAAAACACTCAGGTAAATTCATGTATGAAATGGTTTAAGTGTTTTCTAAATAAACTTGGATTGGATTGGAATTTTGGACACATGAGAGCCTAATCAGATTTGGAATGGCAGCCAGGTTTGGTTCACTCACTGTGCAGTTCAGATCTAGGATTGAAAAACTGGTAAAAAAAAAAAACAAAAAAAAAAAAACAAAAAAACACAATGAAAGTAATAGGAAACAAAGATTACCAGTCCTTCCAATCAATATATGAACAGATAGTTGTTCTTTAGGCTCACAGAATCGTTACAGACCCATCCCATATCCTCCACCTGGAATATGAGCTGTTACCCTCAGGGAGACGCCGTAGAACAAGCAGGTACAAAACCAACCGTTACAAACACTCTTTACTCCCAACATCCATAGCACTGTTAAATAAGAAACCGGATTTGATCAATGGGCCCTGAGTCCTCTGTCTTTTATTCAACCTTGCTTAAGGTCAGGCTTTTAAATGACCCTTATTCTTTTTTTTTTTTAACATATCTTTATTCAGGTTTTTACACATTACATGTATTTACCTCCTCCAAGTGAAACGGTGGAGGTTATGTTTTCATCTGGGTTTGTCTGTCTGTCTGTCTGTTAGCAAGATAACTCAAAAAGTTATGGATGGATTTTCATGAAATTTTCAGGAAATGTTGATACTAGCACAAGGAACAAATGATTAAATTTTGGTGGTTATTGGGGTGGGGGGTGGGGGGGGGGGCTGTTGTTTGCTTTGTCTTATTGTTTACTTAATTGTGTATTCATTTGTGTTGTCTTCAAGGATTTATGTATGTATGTTAGGGATGCACTGATTTCGATACCAGTATTGGGCATCGGCTCCGATACTCAGTGTGCGTACTCGTATTTGTACTCCTAAAAGTAATCCGATACAACTGCACTGATACCACTTAAGGCCGTGTAACATTCACAGTTCAGTGCAGCAGGTACACGGCGGTGGAATAATGTGTGGGGAGTGTGAAGAGTGTGGAGATTTTTCAAAATAAATGACGGTGATAAAAGTAACGCTGACTGCAAGTAACGTTAAAGACACAGACAGATACAGTTCTGTCCGTCCTCTGCGTACATTCCATCCATTTTCCAGGTGCTGGCGGATGCGTACCCAGAAGGAGAATACCAGCGGGAACTGTGGAGGTAGAGGATCTGTTCAAAGAGCGACTGCGTGAGTTAGAAAAAAACTACTGACAGATTCAGGACAACTACCCAGGGCTGGGCCGGTTTCCATCCTACTGATAATACTATGGAGGTACAGAGCAGTGCGGACTGCCACCAGCGGAGGTGAAAACGAAACTTATCACTCATTTCTCTTTTCTCTTCCTGCTGAAACTAAGCTTTTAAACCTTACCAGTGAAAACACTGCAATATTAGTATCACATTAGTGTAACCTCTGTCATTTCCATGTTTGTTATTACTGACTTTCTTCTTCTTCTCAAAAAACTTTCCTCTTCTTCGGGGTATTTGTCCAGTATGGTTAATTCAGAGCGGCGCCCCCTGGTGGATTAATTGAGAAACGCTCATTCCAACACATTAAATGTCAGTAGCAGCACTTTGTTCCAGTCAGACTAATGACAACGACAATAAAGCACATTTACAAAAGGAACTAAGAACTGGAATGGGATTATTAAATACTCATATCGGTACTCGGTATCGGCAAGTACTCAAATGTAAGTACTCGTACTCGGCCTGGAAAAAAGTGGTACTGGTGCATCCCTAATGTATGTACTTATTTATTTATTTTATTTTACTTTCTGATATGTCCATATGGCTGTGTATGTATGTGTATTCAAGGATGATAAGTGAGGTTAATTACTTCCAAAAGATCCAAGGAACTTGATTTTTTTATGTTGATAGAAAGTTAAAGGATAGACTGTTGTCTGATGTCCATGATTTCTTACTATCTGTTGCTTATTTCTAAAGACTAAGTAAGACTACTTTGTTTTGTTGCATATTCGAAATAAACTAAACTATACTTAAAAAAAAAAAAAAGAAAAAAAAAAGCCTGAGTTCTTAAAAACTGGCCTTTCCGCCCAGTTTAATCATTCATTTGCAGGATTTTAACCAATTTCTCAGCCTTTTCATCTGTTGAAATCCGCTCTAACCACACCTGTCTTCACCTCATCCTCTGAGTTATGCTAACAACAGCCCAAAATTAGCCTAAATCAGCTAGTGTTCAGGTAATAAAATGATATAAAAAAAACAAAACAAAACAATTTAGGGAAAAAAAGAGTGATGGGACAAATGGATTACATTAAAAACGATTCCTTGCAGAATAATCCATCCATTGCGTTCCTATTCACACGGCGCCAAAGACAAAGATGTGGGATTGGATTTGTTAAAGAAAGGTGAAGCAGCTTAGCCCTGGCTCATTCACTGCACAACAGATAAACTGAGATCATCCAGCAGCATCCAGACACCACTAATCCCAGCTCAGCTCAGACAGAGCATTCGGGAAAGTGCTATTGTGCAGTGAGAGCCATTAAACTCCTTGTCAAATGTAGTGCAGCTCATGATCGGTGATAGAACGTGAAGTGCGCACACGGGCGGTTGTACCTTGGCTGCAGTCCACACGCGTGTCTGCGATGCTGGCTGTGATAGGTGTGATTTATGGAGACTTAAGTGCGAGGTGTAAAAAAAACAAAAAAATGATGAAGGCAAAAAAAAAACCCAGATAAACGGCAAAGAAAGACAGAGACAAATGGAGCTGGAGAATGTGCTCGTGTTGGTGCAGACTGGAGGTATAAGGAGAAAGGTCACACATTTGGACCTCTACACACAACGCATCATGGATTAAAATGAGAAATATCTACTCATGACTGAAAGCAGATCATACATGCCAACTTTATAAGACTATCTCTGGAGGTCAGTAAGTGGGCGACACAAGCGCATCTGCTACCAGCGAACATTAGTCATCCTGCAGCCTTTGGACGCAGAACACTCTGATCCCGACACTCATGACATCACGACCTTTCATGGCATGACTCATACGTTTCACGCTAAATGTCATCATTAGAACAAGTTGCAAGACAGTTTAGAGCAGAGGACTCAAACATGCGGCCCGGGGGCCAAGTCCAGCCCGCCAAAGGGTCCAGTCTGGCCCCTGGGATGAATTTGGGAAATCGGCTAAAATTTGTTTAGAGGTCTTATTTCTGTCTTTGTGCATAAGAAATCAATAGAAGTGAATCCCCAAAGGAACTTTGTGTTGGTAAATGCAAGTTATGCAAATTGACAGGATTTCAGTTCTGTTGCAACATGTTGATGGTCATATGAACTATGTTTTCAGCTCAAAAATGTCCAATTTCATCACAATTAATGCTATATTTTCATGTCACAAATGGCCAAGTTATATTTGAACTGAATTCACCTGAAAAACCAATATTCTATTCTTTTAGATTCCCCAGTTTTTCTTACAAGATTCTATCCTACATATGGTGCTGGAGTATGGTGCTGATCCATCCTGCTTATGTTACACCAATACATACATTAAGAATGTCACACGTCACTTTTGAAATCAACAGTTTTCTAATAATAAGCATTTTTATAAAGAAATAACAATTCTATATTGTTATTTACTCTTTAGTATGATGATAAACTATACAATAAATAATTCTGATCCTAGTTTTTGCACAGGGATCATTTGTGGAAACGGTGACATGGCTGCCGAGCATCAGTATGATGGGATCTGTAACAACCATGTCACATCCGTCCACTGCCACATTTTGTGTTTTTGTGTCAGCTGTTATTGTTTTAGATCCACAATACTAACATTTATGAATAAGAGGAGAATTAGCAATAGTAAGTATATAAGTTTATTACTAATAAAGTACTGGTACTGACCAGAGCATCATGGGTAATGTCACGTCCATCCACCAGCAAAAGTTTTCACATACACATGCTATTCAAAATCCAATATTTCTGAAAATATAGCTTCCACTGTCAAATAATATCAGTAGTCTGTGCACAAATGTATTAGCATTATTTCAACACAGTTCTATGCATTTCTTACAACTTTTTTTTTTTTTGACAAAAATGGACACTCATTTGACCCCCTAAGTAAATTTCACCCGAAATGCAAAAATTAAACTGAAGATATTAATCATTTTAGTTCAGGTTCCACGTATTGACCAATTTACTCTCAAGTGGGTTGGATCAGTCAAATACTATCATAAAAACCTATAAATACTCACAACTCCAAATTTTTCTCTTTGTAAATATAAACATTTTCATGTCATTTTACTGTATTTACACTAAAACACATTATCATTTCACAAAAATGTGAATAACCTGAACAAATATGAACATTTTGAAATGTCTGAAGTGCGAGTTTACAAATATTCTGCCTGTTATTAAATGTTTGGTGTATTTGTAGATCCACTGTGATCTGTAAATTGTAATTTACATATTATAAATGATAAACTGAGACATTATGTTGTTGAAATTGCTCTTAGTTTTCTTACGAAATTTCAGTTTGTTCATGTTATTTATATTGTTTAAAATTACAGTTGGTAAATGTAAACATTTTCATTGCATAATTTTACTTTTTTTGTTCTAAAACATAGAGGATAGTATGGAGTTGACATTATTTAGGTATTATTATGTTATTATTTTACTGGTCCAGCCCACTTCAGATCAAATTTGGCTTAATGTGGCCCCTGAACTAAAATAAGTTTGACACCCCTGGTTTAGAGAGTTTAGTTGGCAATAAAAGATTCTATAGATGATCATGCCTTCACAATAATACGCACAAAATCCAGCTGAATAAGCAGAAAATACACAATAAAAGCACAAGTCAAACAAGTACATTTAACCCTTAAAGTCCCAAACATCCACCATCGACCAAAACCATCTATTTTTGATCCACTAACCCTATCAGTGCATGTAAATAATTGGTGTAAAATACAGTTTGTGACCCATTTGGACATTTGCGGAAACACCGTCATCTTCTACAACATTGATTCACCAGTAAAACCCATGGAGTTGGATCAATGACAGTGAATGGAGACACTTAGTTTATATTCAATTAATGATATATTTTACTGAAAAAGTCACCTTTTCTTCAGCTTTTTTCTGTTTTGATATAATAACCTTTGACTTTACGCTGAGCTTTTATGAACATCTACATCACAGGTGTCAAACATGCGGCCCGGGGGCCAAATCCAGCCCACCAAAGGTTCCATTCCGGCCCTGCAGGATGAAAGTACAAAAATTAACCTGAACAGTCCAGGTTGTCCAAATCATTGTGGCTCAGGTTCCACATACAGACCAATGTGATCTACAGTAAAAATAACAACACAATAACCCATAAATAATGACAACTACAAATTTTCTTTCTGAAAAATTATGTGGAAAAAATTTAAGTGAAAAAAATAACATTACACTGTGAAAATATTTACATTTACTAAACTATTCTTTCTCAATAAAATGCAAATAAATACATAAATAAAAACAAAGATGAACAACCTGAAATGTGCAATTTTAACAATATTCTGCCTGTTACTAAATGTTTATGTAACATTGTGTGTAATGTACATGTATAAATAATAAGTCAAGGCATAATATTGTTAAAACTGCACTAATTTTTCAAATGAAATTTCAATTTTTTCAGGTTATTCACATCTTTTTGGAAAATGGAAATATTGTCATAATTTAATTGGGGGTTTTTTGTACTAAAACAAAAGGAAAAACTTGGACTTGTCATTATTTATAGGTTATTGAGTCATTATTTTACTGGTCTGGCCCACTTGAGATCAAATTTTGCTAAATATGGCCCCTGAACTAAAATGAGTTTGACACCCTTGATCTACATGATCAGTCAATTAAACATAGGAAAATGCATGATCTTCACTGGAAAAAAAATGCTAAATTCAGAGGATAATATTATAATATATGGTGATAAATCACTTAGGAAAGGTTAAATAGAGAGAAAAATTCATTCACTGGGTCTTTAGGGGTTAAAGCCTTTCCTGAAGTAGAGTGTTGCTTAAAGATGTGATCATCATGTTAATGGGATATAAGTGAAACAGACTGTGTGCATTAATACAAATTACACTTGATTAACACAATATAATAAACAATTCAATCATTTTTAACAAATGGCAACCAGATAAACAGTAATATAAATAGCAGATACTGTTTGATTCTCGAATGTTCTGCTTGTCTTCTGCACTTTTTTTTCTCGCTATTTTGCTGCTATAGACACTATAATGTCCCCTCTGTGTTATCAATAAAGTCATATCTTATCTAAAGGTAATGCATGGTGTCAACTAGTCAGAAAGCACAAGGATTTAACTGTTAATTTATGCATGATAAATCCATGCGTGTTTGATTTCTACATTGCACCAAATTCTTTAATAGGAGTTTGCATTAAAATATATATTAGAAAGTTGTTCTCTAACTGATTTGCAGGGTGACATATAAAAGCCTGGATAAAGGTTTGTTCAGATACATGAGTAATAATGCATCTGGACATATTTGCAGATTAATACAAGATATTTATACAGATTTAACCATATAAAATGAGGTATATGAATGTTTGCAGATTAATATATGATATTTAACCATATAAATGAGCTATATGAATGTTTGCATGATTAATAGAAGATATTTACCTATATAAAATGAGTTATATGAATGTTTGCAGATTAATACATGACATTTACACAGATTTACCCATATAAAATGAGTTATATGAATGTTTGCAGATTAATACATGATATTTAACCATATAAATTGAGTTATATGACTGTTTGCATGATTAATACATGGTAATTACACAGATTTAACCACATAAAATGAGTTATATGAATGTTTGCAGATTAATATATGATATTTAACCATATAAAATGAGTTATATGACTGTTTGCATGATTAATACAAGATATTTACCTATATAAAATGAGTTATATGAATGTTTGCATGATTAATACATAGTAATTACACAGATTTAACCATATAAAATGAGTTATATGAACGTTTGGAGATTAATACATGATATTTACCTGTATAAAATGAGATATAGGAATGTTTGCATTTAGAGTGAACTTTAATAAACAGCTATGAAACCTGCAGTAAAACTAAAGTCACGAACAAAGCCAAGGGAGTGCAGAAGCTCCACGCAGGAAAACCATCTTCATCTAATAAAAAATAATAAAAATAGAAAATCACTATTGGAAACAGATGGACAAATGGGAGTTTTTCCGTGAGAATGCATTTATATTTGTCATTTCTTTGCCTTTGAGTACCGGCTGGAGCAGCTTTCACGCGTCCTCCGTGCGCTCCTCCGGTGGCTCCATCCGTGAGCCACCGGAGCGCAGGAGGACACCGGCGATCCGCACCGCACACTCGGGCACACTCACCGAACTTTTGCGGCCACGGAAGATATCGCATCACTCCTCAGATTCTTCCTTTTGGACACCGCAGTTCCCATGCTGAAGTGGAAACGACCCAGGAGAGAAAACCGACCAGACCATTCCACAGACTGACGCAAAAAACACGGGAGAATTCATCAAACGGGGAAAGAAAAGCATCCGTATTCCACCGGTGTCACGACTTTACTCATTTACATTGTGATCGTCATTGTTTTTCTTTTTTGGAAGAAGGGGGGAAGGGGGTTGGGGTGTTTTAAATGAATGTTGTAGAAAGCGGCAGGGCGCAGCGGTGCTTCTGCTGCGGAGGAACCGGAGTGCGGTCGGTGTACTGCGCCGCTCCGCTTCCCTTCCCTTCGCTCCTCTCTCCTTCATCCGACTGAAGCTTCCAGGAAGGAAACTGAGACCATATAAGGAGGACCAGCCTAGGACCAGCCTCCTGCACGGCTGGGACAGGTCTGGGGGGTGGGCGCACTGCTTCAGTACAGGTGCGTAAAAAGGTGTGGAAACTACATCCAACAGGTAAGAATGACACTGAAGAGCTGAGAAGAAGAGTTTACAGGAAAAAAAAGAGGAAACCGGTTGCCTTAAAAAAAAAAAAGTAAGTAATGAGTAATGAAAATTTAAGTGTATTAACCCTTTCATGCATAGTGGTCACCATGGCCGCTGATCAGGGGTGTTAACCTACACAGCTGTGGGGGGGCCTAAGGGAGAGGGGGGCCCATGGGAAGTTAAGTTTTATTTATTTATTTATTTTTTTTGTGCTTTATTTTTTATTGTTTTAACCCTTTCATACATGAATTGTGAGAACCTTAATCAAGATTTATTTTCTTGAGTGTTTTTATTCCTCTTTAGGCATGAAAAAAACAATGCGATTGAAAATTTTGTTATGAATCTATTTTTCATGGAGATCCAAAAATGTCCATGCAGTTTGACACCATGCATTTGATTTTTGAAGCAAAAAAACACGTATTTATTGATACATCACTTGAAAACTATGAAATAATACCCCAAAAAAAAAAAAAATTACTGCTTCTAATCTGTTTTCTCACATTTTAACACACTCTAATACCATGCATTACTCACTTCATGGAGATATGCCAAAAAAAAAACTGTTTAGTTAAAAAAAAAAAAAAAAAAAAAAAAACAAAACACTGTTTAATAATAATAACAAGCAATTGATTTACATTCAAACATGTTACCCCCCAGCTGCTTCTCCAACACATCACAATATTATGGGGTAGATTTTATGGTATTATTTTAAGTAGCAATTGTTACTGTTAACAAATAGGTAGAATTTAACCAGTCCCAATAGATTTCACTGGCTAACTATTACTGTTGATTAAAATGTAACTGATTTCCATGGTTTGTATTTACCAACCCCCATAATCCTTTTTTACAGCGTAGGCAGGGAGTTAGCTCAATGTAATTTACCAGTACAGGAACTGTTTTTAATTGCAGGGAGGTTCGCGCAGCTGCCTGCAGCGGCAGCACAAGCCTCCGTTTCCCACAATGCACGTCGCGACAAAAAAATTCCGAAGATGCCCGAGTTACTTCCTGGTTCGGAATGTAAACACACGGGGTTTGTTTATGGTGGATGGCACTTTGAAATTGTTCACCTTAATGCAAGAGATTCAGGTGAGGAATCACAGAAAGACTTACAGATTCATGATACTGAGGATATGACTGAGGTTTGACAGATTTGATGAATAATTCATCACGAAAGTCTCCCACACCTTTAATAAATCAGACCCTTTGACTGTTATCATTTGGAGAGGGTAAAGGACAACCCTAAGAAAGTAAAATACCTAAGACAAAAGAAAGGTCATAGAAGACCAAGTCCACTCTGTGTATGTGGGTCTGAACTGGAACTGTAGAATTAAATCTGTCTAAAAATGAGATTTTTTTAGTCTCTGAATACTTGCAACTAACATACAAGTCAAACAGGAAAGTCTTTGGTTGTGTGCAGCCCTAGTTTCCAGAAGAATCTTTTCATGTTTCAGAAAACACACTGCTGTACTCCAGACTAGAAGTTTAGAAAACTCTGCTGTGTTGTTTCTGTCCTCTGTGTCTGAGCTGAACCCAGTGTCGAGTGGAGCATAAGTCTAAAAGATCTGTGACCCTACATCCACCCCTATGAGGAACCAAAGGGCAAGGACTCCAGCCCTAAAATGAGGTCAACACAGATGTGATGCAATACCACTGATGGCCACTAGATGCTGCTGTAAAAGGCCCTGGGTCCTTTTAATAACTACTGAAAAAGTACTGAGTCAGTGTGTTTTTAACGGGTATCACTCAGGTCCCATTTGTTTTACTTGAACCATCTAATGAGTGCTCTGGTGGTCAAGTTCCTCCGTTAATAAGATCTCAGGTGAAACAAACTGATTTCCATCTTTCTAGGCTTTGATTGACAGGTGTGATGGATGCTCCCGTACCTGCCAAGTCAGACTTTTGGAGCTTCTGCTTATTATATAAAACACTTCTTACTCCTGACAGCTCCAGAGTAGGGATGGTTCATAGATTACACTAAAAAGAGTGTAAAACGACTTTGTTTCACAGTCCTTGAAGTTGACAGTTTTACTGAGTCAGAAAGCCCGTTCTATGTAGTGTTCTGTGCATGTTCTGCATGGGTTCTGTCAGGGTTCTGAGGCTTCCTCCCACCATCAAAGACATGAACATCAGTAGGTCCAATGTGATTGTCAGTGGGTTGGACCAGTAGAATAATAGCAGAGTAAACTAATAAAAAATATCAACTCCAAATTGATATCTTTTTTTAGTGCAAGAAAACAGAATACAATTATGAAATGCTTACAATCTGGGTGCTTCTATGAAACTGGGTACATTTTGTGGAACGGATTTAATATAGAGTTAAAGCAATGTCCAAGCGTGAAAGAATTTAAAAAGAGGTACAAAGACACAATTTTTCAGAGGTACAGGGATGAGGGAGGGCTTGGGGATCACTGGGTGACATAAAGATGTACAAGTATGTGGTAAGTGTGTGTATATGTATGTATAGGTGTGTATGTGTGTGTATATATGTAGGTGTATATGTGTAAGTATAGATCTGTGTATGAATATGTATTTGCATATATGTGTTATTGTATTATGTGTTTATGTAAATCATATTATATTTGTTCATAATAATATAAAGCCACAAACCTAATTATTTACTAGTAAGTATCAGTCATATTACGGCATAGTGTATAAATATGATTAGATTAGGAAGGTTATTATTGGTATTAATTATATAAGGAGAAGGGGTGGGAGTTTATAAGTTGTGCTTCTTCTCACCCCTTTTCGAATATGTATTATATGTCTTATGTTTAAGTGTTTATTTATTTTCTTCTGTTTGACATTCATGTTCGAAATAAATACATCAATCAATCAATACCTGGCATTTTGCCAGCTTTTTTACATACATAAAAGACATGACAAACTGTGAAGCTGAAACTGAAGCACTGTGGTTCTGTTTATCTTTCAAACGTTCATTGTGGTCGGTTTCAGATGCTGCAGCTCTTTCATAATTCATAGTTTGAGTTCTTGTTTGTTCAGTATTAATTGTCAGCCTTGTAAATCCAAGCTGGACTGACTGTACATATCCTGACCAAGGAAAATCAAATTCTCACTTTGTGCAGTAATCTACACCTGGCTTTTCTGCCTCCGTCCATAATAATATACATTATATAGACTAAATGTCATCTAAAATTAACATTTATTTGCAAACAATTTCATGATCAAAAACATTAATTTTAGCAAATAAAAATATCTCCATTTTGAATGTCTGGGGTCGCCAGAAGTTTGTGATGTTAACATGGGGTCAGGAGCTGAAAAAAGGTTGGGAACCACTCCCATACTGTGTATTTTTATTTCTAAAAATAGTGGTGCATGTACTTTGGTGTATCCTTGTTGTGATGGCCGTGCCCCTACAGCCACACAAAAGGTTGCAGCAGTCACACTCACCAACACCACCACCACATGTTGAGTCAAGCTGAGCTGCAGTCACTTGCTTTACACACAACACTCATAGTTTGTTTTGTTTAAAACCGGTTTATTTGCACTTTGATAATACACTGTCTCTAGATGTAGCGTGCAGATTTTGTTTACATTGTTTGTCATTTTGCTATTAATTCATTTTCTTTTCGTTGACTTACCTGGCTGTTGGGTGGCATTTCGTGCTTGTAGACAAAAGTTGGGGCTGAGGGTGGAACAGGGTTTTATGCTGACGTCCCTCCCATGGACAAGACCAAGAGCTTCTACATCGGGTGGGGTGGGGGGGTTAGGGTTTTTGGTGTTAGTCTTAGTTTATGTCTATTTACTTTCCCCCTGTGTGTTACTTGGGGTTTGATCCATTAGTATATATGTGGTCCCAGGGTCTCAGTCTAGCAGGTCTGTTGAATTGATGTATAGTTTAGGTAGCATTTTTACCTCCGCCAAGAAGGTTATGTTTTTGCCAGGGTTTGTTTGTTTGTTTGTTTGTCTGTTTGTTTGTTTGTTTTTCTGTCCGTTAGTGTGCAACATAACTCAAAAAGTTATGGACAGATTTGGATGAAATTTTCAGGGTTTGTTGGAAATGGGATAAGGAAGAAATGATTAAATTTTGGTGGTGATCAGGGGTGGGTGGGGGGGGGGGGTGGGGGGGCGCAGACCAGAAAATTTCATCAAAATCTGTCCATAACTTTTTGAGTTATGTTGCACACTAACGGACAGACAAACAAACAAACAGACAGACAAACAAACCCTGGCAAAAACATAACCTCCTTGGCGTGGGGGGGGCCACGGGGGGGGGCCACTGATCAGCCTTGGCGGAGGTCTGCGCTCTCCGAGTGCTTCTAGTCTTATATACGAGGGCCGTTCAATAAGTTCATGGCCTCACCCAGAACAGAACAACACAGACTAATAATTTATATTTTATTTTTCAACATAATCTCCATTTACAGCAATGCGCTTGGTCCATCGATGTTCAAGCATCACTATCCCATCACGAAAGAATGTAACATCCTGTATTATAACAACCAGTATTTCTGGGTGAGGCCATGAACTTATTGAACAGCCCTTGTATACACTACCGGTCAAAAGTTTTAGAACACCCCAGTTTTTCCAGTTTTGTATTGAAATTCAAGCAGTTCCAGTCCAAAGAACAACTTGAAATGGTACAAAGGTAAGCGGTGAACTGCCAGAGGTTAAAAAAAAAAAAAGGTAAGGTTAAACAAAACTGAAAAATAATGTACATTTCAGAATTATACAAAAAGCCGAACAAGAAATGGGTTAACAACTTAAATCAGTTCTGCAGCAATGGAGGTTGATCAAGACTGGAAAGTTGGTGCTACCAATTCCTCCAGGTGTCCCAACGTTTCTGAATTCCTTCCAACCCCCTGTGTCTGCATAAAAGTAGTGTTGGAACACACTTTGGTACCATACCGTTGTGAGCATTATTTGAACAGTATTGTACTGCAGAAAGTAGTGTGTTACTGTAAAAATGGAAAAGAGGAAAAGGTAATTAACGATAGAAGAGAGACAGACCATCAGAACACTGAAAAATGTAGGTCTGTCCTACAGAGAAATTGCAGAGAAAGTCCAGGTGTCAGTAAGTCCAGTTTCCTTCACCATCCAAAGGCACTCAGAAACTGGAGGAAATGCTGACAGGAAGAGGTCTGGCAGAGCCAAAGACACAACAGAATCAGAAGACAAGTTTATGACAGTCAACAGCTGGAGTGAGAGGAGACTGACAGGACAACAGCTTCAAGCACAGTGAAGATAGTGGTCGTAGTAAGCAAGTCTGAGTTTACACTGTGAACAGAAGACTTCCAGTTGCAGGTTTAATGGGTCGAGCTGCAGCAAGAAAGCCATTGCTGAGACTTCAGAATAAGAAAAAGAGGCTTGTCTGGGCCATGAAACACCACCAGTGAACTACTGAAAACTGGAAGAAGGTGTTATGGACTGATCAAACCTGCAACTGGAAGTCTTCTGTTCACAGTGTAAACTCAGACTTGCTTACTACGACCACTATCTTCACTGTGCTTTCAGCTGTTGTCCTGTCAGTCTCCTCTCACTCCAGCTGTTGACTGTCATAAACTTGTCTTCTGATCCTGTTGTGTCTTTGGCTCTGCCAGACCTCTTCTGTCAGCATTTCCTCCAGTTTCTGAGTGCCTTTGGATGGTGAAGGAAACTGGACTTACTGACACCTGGACTTTCTTGGCAATTTCTCTGTAGGACAGACCTACATTTTTAAGTGTTCTGATGGTCTGTCTCTCTTCTATCGTTAATTGCCTTTTCCTCTTTTCCATTTTTATAGTAACACACTACTTTCTGTAGTACAATACTGTTCAAATAATTCTCACAACGGTATGGTACCAAAGTGTGTTCCAACACTACTTTTATGCAGACACAGGGGGTTGGAAGGAATTCAGAAACGTTGGGACACCTGGAGGAATTGGCAGCACCAACTTTCCAGGCTTGATCAACCTCCATTGCTGCAGAACTGATTTAAGTTGTTAACCCATTTTTTGTTCACCTTCTTGTATAATTCTGAAATGTACATTATTTTTCAGTTTTGTTTAACCTTACCTTTTTTTTTTTTTTACGTCTGGCAGCTCACCGCTTACCTTTGTATCATATCAAGCTGTTCATTGGACTGGAACTGCTTGAATTTCAATACAAAACTGGAAAAATGGGGGGGTTCTAAAACTTTTGACCTGTAGTGCATATATATATTTATATATTTTGTTAACCTCTTTTAAGGGCCCTATAACTCTGATTTCAGTTACTTGTTTTGTAAAGATATTTTTTTCCAGGAAAATAAATCCCTTTTGTCAGAATTTTAAACCTGTGTTTTGCACTTTGACTGTTTGGTTCACAACACTCATGGTGATATGTGGTTCTGGTGCAGCTGAAACCTGACTTGGATACTGTGCCCCACCCAAAAAATAATTTCACCAACTGTCACTGGGTCAAAGTGTTCAGTAGAGGAATGCTCGTGAAAGGTTCATTCCATGGGGCGTCATTACGATCACTGTCACTTTTTAACCCAATACTGTGAAGCTCATAAATCGAAGTAAATCTGTCAAAGTCTCAAGTTCAATCTGCACCTTTGTTTCAGAATTGACAAAAGATCATGTTCATTTATCATGGGATGAACATAATCAGCTCGGATTTAATCTGAAAGTAGTGAGACGGTCCTCATTACTCTTCTTTTCTACCCATTCTCTTTTCGCACAGCCTAGTGACGGCTGATGTAATAACCAGGTCACGCTTTCGGTTGTGCCGGTTCCATAGTTCATTTGAATAACGGAATTACAGAACACCCGGGGACAATGTTGTAGATTAACAAAAGCAGAGCAGGATAAACAGAAAGAAGAGTATCTGACTTTCATTTCCAATACAATTAAAGTGTCTATTGACCTGAGAATCATAGAGGATATTCTGTATTCTGTAGGGGTACAGAATCTATTTTACATTCAATCAGGAAAAAATAACTATACAAGAAAATTGACTCTGTTTGCCTCAGCAAAATAGCCAACACTGATATGATTACGCAAGCCCTCATAACAGGTTACACTGCACAGGTAATCCTCATCACATTTCAGATTTTAGGAAGATCCACAGTTCACCTCCCCAGTCTGACACTTGGTTTGTTATAATTCCACATGTCCAAGATGGAAAATAGTGACTCTGAAACTTATATGAAACAAAGTGTAAGAATGTCACTGCTAAACAAGAACATTGCACTGGAAAAAATCCAAATCTTACCAAATGTATTTTTCTCACTCCTAGTCAAAATATCTCATCACACTTAAAATAAGACATAATCACATAAAGAGTAACTTTTCAGTGAGATATAAGAACTTATTTTTAGACAATGGATCTTGAATATCTTATTTCAAGAAATCTTACCAAGATAATTTTCACTTATTTTATAAAAAGAAATCTTGAATTAAGCAAAAAAAAAAAAAAGAAAAAAAGATAAAAGATAAAAAAAGAAGAAGATAATTTTCACTTGTTTTATTGGCAGATGTTTTTGCTTGAATTAAGCAAAAAAAAACAAACTTGCATTAAGCAAAAAATAAAATAAAATAAAAAATCTTAAATTAGGCAAAAAAAAAGAGAGATAATTTTCACTTGTTCCACTGGCATTTTTTTTTTGCTTGAATTAAGAAAAAAAAAAATCTTGAATTAAGCAAAAAAAAAAAAAAAAAAAAAAAGATCATTTTCACTTGTTCCATTGGCAGATTTTTTGCTTGAATTAAGAAAAAAAAAAAAAGATAATTTTCATTTGTTCCATTGGCAGATATTTTTTCTAAGTTAAGCAAAAAAAAAAAAAAATAAATAAAATCTTGAATTAAGAAAAAAAAAAAAAGATAATTTTCATTTGTTCCATTGGCAGATTTTTTTTTTTGTTTGTTTGTTTTTGGCTTGAATTAAGCCAAAAGCTAGTCTTCCTGGGGTCCTCTTAAAAAAAGTTCAGGATACAAAACAACAATACACAGATCTAGTTACAGTAAAAAAGAAAGGAGAAGAAGAAGAGAAAGAAAAAAAATCCCAAAATGGTAACATAAAAAGACTCTCAAGCCTGAATAGTGAATTTATATGTTTTTTTTAACCTCCTGAGACCCAGGAAAGTGAACATTTTTAGCTTTATTACATTAAACAGTTGTCTTAATTGGAAACTGCATAATGCAACCATTTTTTCAGATGCATTTTTTTTTTAAATTATTCTTATTCATTTATTTATTTTTTTAATGGAATGCAATGGACAGCATTTTTTAAGTAAAACTGTCAAACTTTTGTCCCCTACAGAGGACAGAAATGCATTGCTGGGTCTCAGGAGGTTAAATGCTTTCTTATTTGAGATGGTTCTAATATTTAAAGGGGAAGAGTGTTCCATAAAGAAATATCTCTATATACAACAGTGCTTTTCACTGAATTAGTGTTTGGGGTGGTAATGTAAGTAGCCTTTGAGTTGAGGCTCTGGTACCGTAGTGATGAACATCAGAGTTATGTCCAATTTGATTAGTAAGAGCTGTAGGATACTTGGTGTAAATAATGTTGTGAATAAATAACAATAAGCTGGTAGATAACCTATGAATAAGCTTCCACAATCTAAGACAAGAATGTATTCAGTCAACACTAGATCTAAAAGAACAATCCAGAGTATGTCTATCTGCCCTATTTTGAGCTGTTTGTAATTTTATAAGTTAACTAGAAGCACTCGGAGAGCGCAGACCTCCGCCAAGGCTGATCAGTGCCCCCCCCCCCCCCCCCGCCCCCGTGGGCCCCCCCACGCCAAGGAGGTTATGTTTTTGCCAGGGTTTGTTTGTCTGTCTGTCTGTTTGTCTGTCCGTTAGTGTGCAACATAACTCAAAAAGTTATGGACAGATTTTGATGAAATTTTCTGGTCTGCCCCCCCCCCCCCAGATCACCACCAAAATTTAATCATTTCTTCCTTATCCCATTTCCAACAAACCCTGAAAATTTCATCAAAATCTGTCCATAACTTTTTGAGTTATGTTGCACACTAACGGACAGACAAACAGACAGACAGACAAACAAACAAACCCTGGCAAAAACATAACCTCCTTGGCGGAGGTAATAATTTGTACTACCTGTGTGCAAATAGCAGGTGTTAGATAGGTGGCACATCTCCTAACAGCAGCAATACTTCTACCCATCTTAACAACAATTTGATTAATACTATCTTCACCTTGGACCAGCAAGAGTGACAGAGTGAAAAAGTCTGTTTTGGACCTGAGTATCTTGCTCGAATGCATCACAGTTCAGTCCATAATAACAATCATTAATGTCAAGTACGTATTTGAATAGAAATTCTTAAGGAGAATATATCTGCAACCTTAATACGCAGTGATTTAAGAATCCAGAGAACTCCCTGAACCTTTTCCAACCGCTCTAAGCTTTAATACTGTATGATAAGAATAGCACAGCACAGAACCGTACTGTGCCTCTATCAGTCATCACGGCAATGGAAATAAGATGTCTCACAGGATTAGACTTCAGAGGTGTTACACCTGGTTCATTATCACAGCTGAACAGGAGATGGGGGAGGAACAGCTGATTTCCTGACTTACCCACTGTTTGTATGGTGTTATACAGACTCTCAAATGCTCCGTCACAAAACTCATATTTCAGTCACTAGTCAAAGTGATTTTAAAAGCAGTTTGTTGTTTCTGTCTAAAGTGACCTAGGAAGAATTTCTGACCTGGCTTTCCCATCAGTAGGATTAAATTCAGAAACAGTTCCATTGGAGAATTTTAGGATCCATCAGAACTATATGCTGTAGAGCTTATTGCTTACTTTTACCAATGCATTTTTTTAATGTAATGGCTACTGCCACAGTGCTGTGGCACGAAATATCAGTTTGTCTATTGCCGCAGACCAATCAAATGTTAGCATTTGTACTAGACCCAATCATGGATACTGTTCCATGAACTCATTATCCTCTTGTTGCCACAGTACTGTGGTGATATATGGCGTATACTTCAGTTCATTCTTTTGTGCATTTTACTACCACAGTACTGTGGCAAGTGATGGAAGAAACAACAAATTCATGATAGTATATAGGACAGAATAGGATTTATTGTTGTAAATACTCTATATGTTGTTTAAGGTGTTCTTTGCTCTGGAGGCTGGAGAAGGTGGGCGGAGCTACATGTTAGATGCAGCAGTGTTACTTCTCTCAGTTCTGTGTCAGTTCAGTGTATTGAGTGCTGTGGTCCGAATTCTGCACTCTGAACGTTTCCCCAGTGGCCGATTTATATCAATGTCAGACGCCCCACCCGGGTCTAAAATCAGCAGAAAAAAAGGCCACTTAAACCGGAAATCAAACCTGAGTCATTAGTCAAGTTAAATCTCCTCCATCTACTAAAATGACCTATTTGCTGTCTGATTGTCTTGGTACTTTTCAGGCTAGAACACATTACCATTCTACACATGATATAACAAGGGCAAGTGGATTTCTACAACCTGCTTTAATTCCTGCTTAATTTGTTGCGTCTATAACTAGCTATACGATGACATTTGCACATATAAGGTCAAGATTTCCGACGAACATTTCTCATAATTGTTTGTCAGCAGCAGCGGTTGTAGTCCATACTGAAAATATGTCCAAACTTCAAGCAATTACCTAAAATGTTCAGTTGTTGGCTGAAAAGGACAGGGCAGCATAGCCAACAACCTGGAGGGGGTGGGGCCTGAAGTGGCTCATTTGCATTTAAAGGGCCAGTGCTCAAAACCACCTTTCTGGTGTCATTACTCAGAAATAGGGTTGAAGATGGACCTGTGGAGTTGAATTAATGAAGAATTCAACCCAAGCAGAGCATTTACAGTTTATGTAGACCACAGGGAAATGTTTTAAAATGAAGAATTCCATTTAAAAAAGCAAAATATCACTCCTTTAATATTGATGCACTGACTGGAGTAGCACAATGACAAAAAAGGCTATTCTATTCTATTCTATTCTATTCTATTCTATTCTATTCTATTCTATTCTATTCTATTTTAGTCAAAACCATTCATTAACGGTGACTTTTTCTGACATGTATCTCCCAGTCAGATACATCCCCCTCTTTTCCAGTTGACTCATACTGACATCCTACTGTTGGTCTGCAGGGAAGAGCAGCCAGATCACCTTTTAGTTCACACTAACTTCAGCTGAAATATCAGGGATGTTAGATAATGATGTGGCTTCTGACTTTTTTTTTTTTTTAATTATTATTTTTACCTATTACTGATGCTCTGGGCGGTGGATAAAGTCACGATGTCTCTTCTTTTATTTGGTGGTGGCATGACAAAGTCCAGAAGGATTTCATAAGAACAAATGTATATCCTGTGCCCGGCGGGTAAATAATTATTGTAACTCCGATTGGATCAGATTGTTCCCACTAATCATATGCAGACCTATTCCCATTGCATATAAAATACAGCTTACATATTTTTGAAGAAAATGCTAATAAGCAGCACCAGAGATTTGACTTTTCTGCATCTTATTTCCACTCACAGCAGCAGGCAGTTCTTATTCACAGATACTGCTGCCTGACAGAAAACAAGATACAGATTCAGACCCCCATAATCAATTGAGGGTAGAGGTCTGAACCCGGATAAATGATGCAAATGCTGACTAATGAGCATCCGTAGTAATAGCAGGTAGAGTTCAAAGCTGCCTGCACATTTGTGACTGCTCTTATTTGATTTTTTTTAACCGTATGAGTGAAATTTTGATATCTTTGTCCTAATGAGCAGTGTAGTCCAGGGTATAAAACGGTATTTGGAGTATACTTTCTTATTTTTCAGTCATCATTGCGTATACCCACTTCTAAATCCCCCCGATGTGCAACATTCAGTAGTATCTGAGCCAAACTGCTATTTTTTTCTTCTAGGATGGTGAAGCCATGACCAGCCTTACTCTGCCTCTAATTGGCTAGTACTCGCTGCCTTCACTGATTAGATTGGTTAATTTTAGGCATGAAGACTGATGAGCCAATCAGAGGCAGAGTAGGGCGGGTCATGCCAAGGAAAATATTGCTAACTAGTGCTGTCCACTTCTGGAACCTGATTGGACACCTAAGCTGCCAGTGCCACCCCAGATGATTGACAGGTCACTGCACGTCTCGTTGAAAGATGGTTGATTATTGGAAATGTGAAGAAGGAAGGCAGAATAAACATATTTCAAGTGAGAGGCAAGTATTGAGAGAACCTACTTTGATGGAATACATAATTCTGAGGTAAGTTTTAAGGTGGTTTCAGAATGAGTCACTGTTTTAAACTACTGGAAATATGGCTGCACATTTAGATAAGAGATTTTGTCGCCAATAGTTCAACTGTGGGAGTAGGCTACTGTTATGAAAGGCTAACATTTAAAAGGCTAACGTTATGAAAGGTTAATGTTATCCTATGTCTGCCTCATGTTGAATACATTTCCATTCCTGCAGCTGCTTGTGTGACCAGTAAAACCTACAATCTGCTCCTGATCAAGTCATGATAATTTTATAATAGTGAGCAAATACTACTGACGGATTTTTGGGTAAACTAAACAGAGTAGTCTGACATGTCACTGTTTCTAAAACAAGATGTTTTTTCTGGACTACTTCCAAAAAAAAAAGGCAAAACTTGAGAGTATACCCACTTCTCCTGGGACCACTACACCACTGCTAATGAACATATTGAGCATCACACTGCCCATGCCCAGAAAGGGATTTCAGCAAGACATCCAAACCTGACCGGAACCAGAGTCACCTCAACTCCTCACTTATACAGACGTATGCACGCGACAAACCACAACCCTCACCGCTCATCCATCACTCTGCTCCTGCCCTCACACTCAACACCCCCTCCCCTTTTTACTCTTTTTCCTCTCGCTCCGCCTCCCCTCCTCCTCTTCCTCCAGCACGTGAGGCCAGTCAGGCTGTGGTGATCGGAACACGTTAACAAATAGACGTTATGAATATTTAAGCAGAGTGTTTGGCTCTCACACCCATGTACAGCGACAGCACTGCACTGCACTGGCACATACGAGGCAATGCAAAACACTCAGGCGTTTGTCTGTGTGTGTGTGTGTGTGTGTGTGTGTGTGTGTGTGAGAGAGAGAGAGAGAGAGAGAGAGAGAGAGAGAGAGAGAGAGAGAGAGAGAGGGCATATACACTGTTGCTATAGGAGTGTGTTATTTGCAAAAACAATTCAGCAAAGCAAAAGAAGGACATCAAGAAACCAAAGCAACACATTAATATCACAGTATTTAGCTTTGGAAACTGCATCAATATGTAGGTGATTCTTATCAGAAATATATAAACTAGAAAAGCACTCAGAGAGCGTAGACGTCTGCCAAGGCAGATCAGTCCCCTCCGATCACCACTAAAATTTAGTAATTTGTTCCTTGTGCCAGTAACATTTCCTGAAAATTTCATCAAAATCCAGCCATAACTTTTTGAGTTATCTTGTTAATAGACAAACAGAAAATCCTGACATTTCCTTCTAAATGCAGCTTTGTGTTTGCAGGCAGTCTGTGACCCTTCTGCAGCCTCATCGTTTCCTCATTTCTTCCCGAAAAAGTTCTCCAGTGAATTTTGTTTTCGGCTCATTTCTTTAGCTTGTGTTACTACCGATTCATGAAACAGTGCATAGAGTCTAGTGCACAGGTGTCAAACATGTGGCCTGGGGGCCAAATCTGGCCCGCCAAAGGATCCAATCTGGCCCGTAGGATGGATTTGTGAAATACAAAAATTACACTGAAGACATTAACAATCACAGATGTCAAAATCATTTTAATTCAGATTCCACATACAGACCAGTTAGATCTCAAGTAGGTCAGACCAGTAAAATACTATCATATTAAACCTATAAAAACTGAAAAAAAAAACTAATTTTCTCTTTGATTTAGTGTAAAAAAGTAAAATTACATGAAAATGTTTATATTAAAAAACTGTTATTTTAAAAAAATGTGAATAACCTGAAATGTCTTAAGAAAAGTGAATACAATTTTACACATGTGTAAAGGATAAACTAATATTCTGAGGCATAATATTGTTAAAATTGCAGTTGTTTTTCGTAAGATGTTTCCAGTTGTTCATGTTATTCAGATTTTTGTAGATGTTAACAATATCATAATTTAATTTTACTTTTTTCACTGTTATTATTTTACTAGTCCGGCCCTCTTCAGATCATATTAGGGTGAATGTGGCCCCTGAACTAAAATGAGTTTGATACCCCTGGTTGAGGGTGGAAACGGTTGCTTTTCAAAATAAAATCTCCGCAACACTCATAGAAAAATTTGCTTTTTGCTAACCACTTTTTTTTTTCTTTGCGGCCTGGTACCAAATGATCCACGGACAGGTACCAGTCCGGGGACCGGGGGTTGGGGACCACTGATGTATGTGGTTTGGGGCCTGAGAAGTGCGATCCAAGTTTTCTCTCTCATGACTTTATTCTGCTGAAACACCACAAAATATACTGTTGAATTCAGAGACAAAAAATTCAAATACTTAATTTCAGTGCAAAAAAAAAATCAGTGCTAGAAATTCACTGGCTTTTATAATTCAAGGTTTGATGAGACTGAATTACTTCCATAATCTATCAACTAAGTGATATATTGCTGTATGTATTTTTTTGTCACACCATTACCATTAAAATCACACACAGAAGAAACAGTTGCATGCTTTGCGTAACGGTAGCCCTGTGAGGAGACATGGGATTGGGCTGTGGCGTGCATTTTGCAAAAGTTAATAAATGGTAGCATGACGGTGAGGATCAGCTGCTGTCGATGAAGTCCATCCCACCCACGTGCAGCCAGACGAGAGTAATAGGTGTGGGAGCTGGAGTCGACAGACAGAGAAGAGAGGGGAGAAGTGGAGTACAGCACAGATATGAAAGCATGAAGAGAGAGAAAAGAGCACCAGAAGAAGTAATCCGCCTGAGGACGACTCTCACAGGAAGGCTGCACTCTACCAAAGCAAACTTAAACCCTCCACAACCTCAAATATATGCCAGGGAGTGGTTGCTCTGGGCAGTAAATAGCCTACAGGAAGGTGTGCCTGGAAGGTTGTATTCAGGGGGAAAAAACCCACAGCTGCATACAGCTTAGCCTGGAGCAAAATGTGAACCTGTATGAAGTTTATCACATTCAAATAACCATGTAACTAAAAAAAAAAACAAAACCCTGTTACATGTAATATATACCCAAAAAACACAGAGTTATAGTGGAGATACTGTAGACCAGGATATGAATATACTGGTGTAAACACACAGCAAGCAATAACTCTCGAAAACCACAATTTATTTCGGTTAATGAACTACTGCCCTAGATTCTTTTAGCTTTAAACCATCTTGGTACCAAAAACCTCCAGTTATCTTGGACAAAAGGCTGCGTGTTCTAGAGATTTCTGGACCAACGGTGGCTCTGGACTACTCCATTTAGCCTGCTTACCAGAGGGGGGTTGCGTAATTTAAATTAACTCACCAGTTATGTTTCAGATGGAAGGACCAAACCAGGAGAAATGAAGAATTCACCAAAAAAGAAGGTTTGAGGTTTTAAAAAGTTAAAACAAAAGCTTGATTTATTGCTTCAGGCAAAAATAGAAGAAGTTACTAAAAGAATCTAGCATCAAACACACATTTCATCACAGAGAGAAAAAGAAAAAGCCAGCAAAAAAGGACTTTCCTTTATTACTTTTTTCTAGTCTTTAGTGACTCTTGGAGACTCCCATTATTCAATGACATCATTCGTCGTACGCTTATTATTGGTTAATGATAGTTACTAGGCAGAACATGTCAGTCACTCCATAAGCTAATTCTAAGAAAAGTACATGTTTTTGCATGTGCACAGCTCTTGCTTAACACCTGCACTATTAGGCTAGCATTTCTTGACCACAAAAATCCCCTTAGTTCATAATCTGGTTTTTCTGCTCGACTCTCTTTACCACAACTATTTTCTAAAGCTATAAAATTAGATCTTTTAGGTTGAATCTGACCTTTTCTCTAAGTTCAGCACAGGCAGGTGTGAGTTCATCAAAGCCACACACACATACACACACACACACACACAAATCAAACCTTTCACTGACTGTTCAGTACAAATAAGGATACATTGGCAAAAATAAAAGATTCTTCAAGCAAAACAACTTGTAACATTACATTTTTTCTTCTCCATTTTGGTTCAGGATGTTTGATGTCCATCCGACATTTTAGAACTAGTCAAAGTCACATATTCAACTTCCATTTAACGTAAGATACGTCTTACACTGGATATGAAATCAATGTCATCAGAGTCCTTCTAAATATCCAGTTACTGATGTGCAGATTTAGTTGGAGCAGATGCATTGTGTTAATGAGAGACAGACGTAATTTATAACCTAAACCTCTTAGAAACAGCCCTTTTAGTGTGGCCACTGAATTTTAGAATTCCCTTATTTTTTTTTTTTTTTAAATCCACTCTACTTTACAAGGCTCACAGTTTAATATATTAAAAGTGCTTTATGGGTTCAGTATTAATCAATCACATAAAGTGTGGAGTAAGCAGAATATGAAGGTCACCAATGTGTCACTGAATGCAAAATGACAGATGAGGCATATTTCTGAAATATCAGTGGCCTTTTCCCAGCCCCTAGTGTTGATACTTTGCATGCGCTTGCATTTACATGTGACCTTCTTTAAAAAAAAAAAAAAAAATGGGACAAGACAGTTGAATGTTCATGTTATGGGGACCACTTTGGCTTTGTAAGCTGTTACAACATCCGTTAGCCAATCAGAGTCCAAACTGCACTGCAAAAATCAAAATCTTACCAAGTGTATTTTTCTCATTTCTAGTTAAAATATCTCATCACATTTAAAATAAGAGTAACTTTTCAGTGAGATATAAGAAGTTATTTTTAGACAATAGATCTTGAAAATCTCATTTCAAGAAATCTTACCAAGATCATTTTCACTTGTTCCAATGGCAGATTTTTTTTTTGCTTGAATTAAGAATGAATAATGGATCCACTGTATGCACTCTGAGTATGTGTTCATAGAAAAATGCTCTATAAATCTAATCCATTATTATTATTATTATTATTATTATTATTATTATTATTATTATTATTATTATTATTTAAAAAAAAATCGGATTTGGGCCACATTTGCCTGCAGTCTGAACATAGCCTTAGACTTTTTTTTTTGTCTTGTTTAAATTGCGCCACTATTTACAGATATGATGTTTGTCAATATAAAATATAATTTTACAGGTCAAGAAATTCACAGTTTGTGGTAAAGATATTAAAGAAAGATATAGTTTTATGTGAAAGGGCTCAGTGGACTGCATCTGTCATTACATGTGACATCAAACACAACAGTTACCTTGGCATATTTCACCTCATATTTTCAGAGGGTTATAAAGAGGTCTTAAAAGAGGTGAAAATCCCTAAAGGTCTGGTCATACTGCAGCTGCAGACACAGCGTCAGTAACTGAACAGATCGTGGGCAGATAGTCTTCTACTAATGTATTTTCAGTCTGATATTTGAACAGTTTGACGACAGACTGCAAATTTCTTGACTTGTAAAATTATCTTTTAACCCTTTCATGCATGAATTATGAGAGCCTTACTCTAGATTTTTTTCCCCCAATTGTTTTTATTCCTCTTTAGGCATGAAAAAAATAAAAAATAAAAAAATGCGACTGAAAATTTTTTTATGAACCTATTTTTCACTGAGTTGCAAAAATGTCCATGTGGCTGGACACCATGTGTTTCAAACATGCGTTTACTGATACACTGTGTAAAATCTATGAAATAAAAAAGATTTCAATGCTGCTAATTTGATGTTTAATCACATTTTAACATACTCTAATACTAGTCATTACTCCCTTCATAGAGATAATATGCAAAAAAAAAAAAAAAACACTTTTTAGTTTAAATAAAAAACAAAACAAACTGTTAATTACATTCTAATAACAATAACAAGGTCAAGATTTATTTATGTATCACACTTAAAAACAGACACTACTGTCCCAAAGTGCTGTATATAATGTATATAATAATGAAACAGAATAGGAGTAAAAGACAGTAAATAGAATAAAACAATACTGGCACATAGTTTGTGCATTAAAAACAAGCAACTGATTTACACTCAAGCATGTTAATGCAGATCAGGTTTATCAAACACAACAAAGTTACAGTAACAGTATGAATGTCAGTGTATGGGATGGTGCATGAGCGTCCACTGTGTTGGGTGATATGGAACTAAAACAACAAAACACATGAATATACAAGAGAACAGCTGGAGAATAACTGTCCACTGTAGTGACCACTATGCATGAAAGGGTTAAACTGATAAACATCAAATATGTATAAAAAAAAAACATCAGAAATTCCCAAATATTATTTGCTTCTTGCCATTGACTGCAGTTTTTTCTGTTTTGTTTTGTTTCAAATTAAGGTCACGTGGGACACACTGTAGGTCAGTGAATGTGACCTTTTTTTTGCTTATAGGTCAATGGCAGTCACTCAGATCAATATATCAATGCGTCTTTTGGTTTAAACCAGGGATGTCAAACATGCGGCCCGGGGGCCAAATGCGGCCCATCAAAGGGTCCAGTTCGGCCCCTGGGATGTTTTTGCAAAGTGCAAAAATTCCACAGTGTTGAATTGAATTAAGCAAAAAAAAAAAAAAAAATTAGCTTGAATTAGGGAAAAAATCTTCAATTAAGCCAAAAAAAAAAAAATCTTCAATTAAGCCAAAAAAAATTCTTCAATTAAGTAAAACAATCTTCAATTGAGCCAAACAAAATCTGAAATTTAGCAAAAAATCTTGAATTAAGCCAAAAAGAATCTTCAATTAAGTAAAAAAAAAAAAAATCTTCAATTAAGCCAAAAAAATCTAGAATTACCAATTTTTTTTTTTCTTTGTTTTAGTGCAAAAATTAACATTAAATTATGAAAATATTTACATTTACAAACTATCCTAAAATGTTAATAACCTGAACAAATATGAACAACCTGACATGTCTAAAGAAAATTAAGCACAATTTCAACAATTCTTCTGCCTGTTCCTCAGTGTTTAGTGTCTTTGTAGATCTGATCCATAATGCACATGGAGAAATGAGAAGTTGAGGAATAATATTGTTAAAATTACACTAAATTTTCTTACGTTTTTTTATTTAAATTTCAGTTTTTTCAGGTTTTTTTTTGTTTTTTTTTTGGCTAGTTTATAAAATTAAGTATTTTCATAATTTGATGGGGTTTTTTTACACTAAAACGAAGACAAAAATTTGGAGTTGTCGTTATTTATAGGTTATTATGTTATTATTTTTCTGGTCCGGCCCACTGCAGATCAAATTTAGCTGAATATGGCCCCTGAACTAAAATGAGTTGGACACCCCTGGTTTAAACCATTTTGAGAAGAACCAAAATTAACCTGACGCCAGTGGATAAAATATCAGCAGAGTAAACAGTAAGTTAAATTATAAAAAGTATGATTTTGAAGCATGGAATCTGATATAAGAGTCAATCGTGCATGTTAGTGCAGTCAGGTTTATGACGGCATGAGCTGGAGTTTTCTTTTCCATCCACAAATGCACTAGTCTCCTGTCGGCCTCATGCAGTGGAGAGCTGTAAGTCCTGGGCAGTAATGTGTGTCCATACCTGATAAGCCTCTCCATAACAAATGTCTTCACGTTGTTAAGCACTGTCCATATCTGCAACCCCCCAACACTCAGCAGGAGTCTGTTAAGTGTTGTCTCCACTGCATTTCAAGTAGGGCTGGTGCGGAGTTTCTTTGCTGACCTGTGGAATATAAATATTATTTATTTTGGTTGTAATGGAGAATATGCACAGTATGCAATGGCCTTAATGTATCTCCAGACTGACACAAATCAGCTTACGGTTCTCTATTGCTCACTGATCCACATATGAAAATGTCTGGCTTTGACCTACAAAAATCCAAAAGGTCTGGAAAAACAGCTGGAGCAGAGTTTTCTAAAGCATGTAACTGAAAATGTCAACATGTAATAGAAAATTCAGTTTCCTAGCTGAATAACTCTACTTTTGGAAGAGAATGATGAAAGAACCTTCTTATGATACATTACTCTGAGCAGTGAAATGTAGTGTGACAGAAACCAGGAGGAGTGAGACGTCTGCTCTCTTTAGTGTTTCACAGCTAGAAAGCCCATATTTGACAGGAGTTCTGTCAGAGCCACTACCTTCAACACAAACAGAACTGCTGTGTCTTATAGTGACAGTGACATTTAACACAGTAAAAACACATTCTCTTTTGATTCCTCTAAGGCACAGGAGCCCGGGGTCCAATCCGGCCCCTCGGATGAATTTGTGAAATGCAAAAATTATAATGAAGATATTACCAATCAAGGATGTGAAAATCATTTTAGGTCACTTCAATCTGAAGTGGGTCAGAACCAGTAAAATATTATCATAACAACCTATAAATAATGAAAAATGCTAATTTTTGTTTTTTTTTTTTAAGTGTAAAAAAAGTAAAATTACACAAAAATGTTCATATTTACAGACTATCCTTTTACAAAAAGTATGAATAACCTGAACAAATATGAAATTTCTTGAGACGTATGTAGAATTTGACCAATATTCTGCCTGTTACTAAATATTTTGTGTATTTGTGACTCCAGTGTGATCTGTAAGTTGTGATGCACATGTGTAAATGATAAACTAAAGCGTAATATTGTTAAGATTGTACTTATTTTCATTAGAATTTTCAGGTTGTTCATATTTGTTCATGTTGTGTTCAAGTACAGTTCATTGATGTAAACATTTTCATTATGGAATTTTACTTTTTTTACTCAAAAACACACAGAAAACTTTGGTGTTGACATTATTTATAAGTACTTAACCTATTATTTATATTATTTTACTGGTCTGGCTCACTTTAGATCATATAAGGCTGAATGTGGAACTGAACTAAAATGAGTTTTACACTCCTGCTCTAAGGGTTACGAAAAAATAAAAGAAGGTCCACACAACCCGTGAGCTCCCAAAACATTTAATAATGGATTGTATTTTACATAGCGCTTTTCTAGACACCCAAAGCGCTTTACATTATTGATCCATTATTCATTCCCTCTCACATTCTCCCTCTGGTGGTGGTAAACTACATCTGTAGCCACAGTTGCCCTGGGGCAGACTGACAGAAGCGTGGCTGCCATTTTGCGCCTACGGTCCCTCCGACCACCACCAAACATTCATACACCAGTGTGGGTGGCACTGGAGGCAAGGAGGGTGAAGTGTCTTGCCCAAGGACACAATGGACTGACTAGGATAGAGTGGGATTTGAACCACCAACCCTTCGGTTATTAGACGACCCGCTCTACCACCTGAGCCATGGCCGCCCCCAGACCTTCATCATCATTATCTGTCTGATGAAGGGCCTCGGAATAAATGTTTTGGGAGCTCACAGGTTGTGCAGACCTTCCTTTATTTTTTCATGGTTCATTTTGGGATCCTGCACACCTCCTATTTTTTGGATGTGCGTGTCGTTTACCTCTTTTCATGTTTGTGGCCCATGCCAACATAATCATCTATAAATACTGGATGATTAAAAGCGTGTAATAATGCCCCAGTTCTTCCCCCCGCCCCCTCCTCCGTACACAGCACAGTGTATCTCCACAGACTTGACAAGTTGCCCACACACACTCCGCCTCCCCTGCCCCAACAGCCAGGTAACACAGAAATGAATCGAGTTGAGTGTTTGTTTGCTCCTTAAACCTCAGTTGCCAAACAATAACATGTATTTAAACTCTCTGTTGTGAAGTAGCCTGTCTCATACAGCACCACACATCTGATCATAAATTAGCCCACTGCCCACAATAAGCTAGTAACAACCTAGACGCTAGCCCAAACCAATATGACGTGATGTGATGAGCACCACTTATGTCAGTACTTTGTCATCACAGCATGTGAATCTATCAGTATGTTTGAGCTGAATATTTAGTATTGTGTAGGTTTACATTAGGCTACATAATTAAAACTTGCAGTAATTTTATTTAAATGACAAACAGGTAATTCCTAATTGCCTGTAAAAAAAAAAAAAAGGAAAAGAAGAAGAAAAGTTGAAAAGTTGTTGTAATGTAACCAAGGAGTCTTATTCATACTGTTGGTCTCTTTTTATCTACCGATTATAGCATAATGCCTAGAAAGGAGAGGATTAGGAGAGAAAAAGAAAGGGAGCTCCAGCCGTCAGCCCAGGGTCAGAGTTTGGACCAGAGTCATGTTCACTGTTTAGGGCCTTTTAACTCAGATTTTAAAGATAAACTGTTCCATCTTAAAAGCTGTCCGCATTTTATTTTTATAACAAAAAGTGGTTTTGCAATATTAAATCAGGCATGAAGCTATGCAGTAGGATACAGTCAGCTAATGAGGATTTTCATTCATCACAAGCACAAATATTGACTCATAATACTCCACAAAAGTGCATGATCTGTACCAGATACTTGTTTCAGCTGAGTGTCTGGCTCATCCCTATTTATAAGCTAATTATATTATTTTGTACCAACCATAAGTTATTTCTATGTCACAAGACTTGCAGTAATCTTGTATTTACCTTAATAGGCTATTATTAAAACTTGAAAAAAAAAAAAAAAAATAGGCTATTATTAAAACTACTGTTATTCAGTTCTAGGCAGCTACAACAGGGAAGCAGGTCTGTGCTGTCCTGCAACAGACCATCTACCAGCAGCATGGAAGATGAGGGAGTTGAACCCCCAGAATACACAGATAAAGCAGAGTCCAGAGCAGCGCCGGGGTCATGCACAGTTACAGAATCAGAAACAGTGCTCTCTGATGACCAAAATGAGGGAGAACAAGAAAGGCATGTTGTAGCAGCTGAATGTGAAAGAGATGATACAGTTAAAAAGATAGCTGCTATGCAATATCCAACTGATCCTTCCCATGTTGACACATTTCATATCAAGTGCAATGACAGCTACATTTCAGTGTACTGCAGTGTAGGCCCATGTCAACCGGATATGCCTTACCCAAAAAATACTGAGGGCCGGCCATTCCAGAAACACTGGTTTTCTGGGAATCTGTGGCTGGAATACTGTCCCACTGCCAATTCAATCCACTGTTTTTGTTGCCAGCTTTTCCTCTCAGAAGAGAAGTAACTTGCTAAAAACCTTCAATGTGTGTTTATTCCAAGAAATAAAACAACGGTGACTGACTGATCACAAAGTGCCCTTATTTTTCAATGAGCACCTGCCCCCCAAAATGTCTGTGCACGCCACTTCCACTACACCACTGGTTAAAACCATATTTACCTGGTATGACTGTCTAATGGTGAAGACCGTTAGTTAATGTCAGTGATAGGTAGACACTGTGACTTTAACTATTGACACTTTAACCTTGATTTAATATTAAACAGGTCATATTGTTAACTGTTAAGCCCTGGACCGTCTGATTTGAGTCAGAATCATTTCAATGTGAAACAAAACAATGCATTTGCCAAAAGAAGAAGGTTTCTTCATATAAAACCAAGTTATGATCAGAAAACAGCAAAGGTAAGACAATGGCTGTGGTTACGTGGATGTATAGAATGTGTATATTTCTACAACAGTCGAACAGCATTACCATGGCAACACAGATGGAACTGGGCTTAAGAGGCTACGTTTCAGCTCAAAATATCTCCAACAGGTCTCTCATTTTCTCATGTGTTTATGACTTATTTCAAATAGAAGTGACTCAAGAAAAGTGACTGTATAGTTCCAAAGTCCAGATGTCTTTTTATCTAAAACAGGGATGTGTATATTTCTGAGTGAACATTTTAATAACCAATTATTATTATTTTTATGATTATTAAGGCTGTGTTTTCTTGCTGTATCTGCAGAAAAGAGAATGAGGAATAAATATGTTCATTTCAACCCTGAAAAATAACAACAAAGCTACAAGCAACTTAAAGCAGTGTATGACTTTCATCACACATTCTTTTTTCAAATGTGTCAAACCCCAGTCGTATCCTAATTAGCACTAATCCATTCGTCCGCTTGTTTACGTAACAAAACGAAACGTCACCCAGGGGCCTCATGTACAAAGGTTGTGTACACACAAAAACCTGGCGTATGCCCTCTTCCACGCTCACATTCAGATGTACAAAGAGTGACATGACCGTGGAAATGTGCAGTCCTCCACGCCAACTTCATAGCTGGCATACGCACGTTTCTAGTGATTTCGAACCATTGGTGACACTTAGAGGTGATACTGGGAATCTGTTAATAACATGACAAAGGTCAGTCCTCCGAGTAATGGGCACATTGGAGATACATAGATGAACAATTAACACACCTGCACGTCATCCTACTGCCAGAGCAGCACACACACACACACACACACACACACACACACCAGAACCAGACCCTGGACCCATCAATGCCAATCCTCCCATCCGAACAGGATGTGATTTCAACCATACGAAGAGACAAGGACACAGAATTCACTTGTTGATAATTGCATTAGTGTAATATTAATGTCTGTGGGAACATTTATAAGTCGGTCCAGGCGCTCATTGACACCGCTGATTGTCCTCATGATGTCTTCTTGTGGCTCAGGTGAGCACAGGTGAGGACACGGCCGAGGACAGGCATCAGCAGCTGGCTGTTGGACCGGAGAAATCCCACACTCTGTGACAGACTGAGACTGCGTCTCACCATTTCTGTCTCATTGTCTTTTGGGAAATAATAAATGGAGTGATTAAACACAAGTCCAAGTCTTTGATTTCCTCTTTGATATCCTGGCATGATTACGCATGAACCTTTATCTTGTTTGGCTGGGATCAGACTATTTTATGACCCATAGAATGAACAAATGTGTAAGTTACACAAATACTAAATATACATTTATCTTGGGGGTGATTTGAGTTGCCCCTGTTAGACCAGTGTCACTCACAATAGCGGCGACTCTTTCCTCAAATGGGCTGAGTTCGTCTCTTTTCTCCTTGCGCCTGTTTCGGCCTCCGCTTCGCGTCCACCTTAACGTCATATGATCATGCAGAGAAGGGAATCCCAGAGAGAATCCCACCTGAAGACCCTGTTTATACTGATTTGCATATTTAGATGTGGGCATGGAGAGGGAGGAGTCAGTTACTCCAACATATGCGCTCAATTCCACGCTGATTAGGATGTACAGAGGAAATGTACTTGGATTCGGGCGTACGCACAGTTTTGATCATCTGGATTTTTTTGTGCGTACGGACTTGTCTGAATTTGGGCACATGCCAGGTTTCAGTATGAAATCCACGCAAATCTTTGTACATGAGGCCCCAGGTCTTTACGGAAATTTTGTTGCGAAGTGCATTGTGAGAATGGGAATTCCACACAGCAGCAATTTCGCTGTTTCTTCGTAAGTGCTGAACCCAAATGTGGCCTTTACCTCCATCCATCAACTAGACTCATTCTATAAAACAGCCCTGGTGGACTGGAGAATTATACGTTGTAGCGATCTGTTTCGTTTTCTTACTGAATCTGTGAGGAACCGCTTTTGCTTCCCACAATGCACTTCACGACAAAATTTCCAAAAAGGCCCTGGTGACGTTTCAGTTTATTATGTAAACAAGCGAACTGTGTTTATGATGGAGTCATCTTCAAAGTTGTTCACCATGAGGGAAGAGATTCAGGTGTGTAGGCACAGAAAGACTAATGGATTAGAGATAATTAGGATATCACTGGGGTTTGACACATTTGAAAAAAAAATCATGATGGAAGTCATACGCAGCTTTAAGTCTTTTGCCCAGTACTATATACTGGATACCACATGAGGTTTTCTAGAGCAGTATGCCATACATGAACATTGTCACATGACCACCAGCTGTGTTACTATTAGTGCTGTCCAACGATTAAAATTTTTACTTCTGGTTAATCATGATGATGGATTAATCTGATTTAACGTGTTGATTTTTACTATAGATTCTGATATTCATGTACATTTGCACACGTTTATGTTACACTTTCACAAGGAGGTCTCTATGAAAGAGTCTCTGATATAAATGAAATAGTCCATGTTAATTCCTGGTGTTGGTTTTTATTGTGTAATCTCTTACTTGTCAGCTCATTTCCACATTTGAAACCTCAAGAACATGCCATTTTTGTCACAAATAATAAACTGTATGAAAGCATGTTGCCTAGATCATATCATACCATAGTAGCTTTTACCCATATTCTTGGAAATTTCTACTTTTTCTGCATTTCCTCAGCTGTATATCTACATTAAATATGTGTACATAGTTAGGTCTGGCCCAATTTCCAGCAGAGCAGGTGTTCATAATGTAATTTTTCGACAAAGTCTGACCCATAATTAGAAAAAGATTAGAAAAAGGATGCTGTATATCACACAGATACTTCTGAGAAATTTGACTTGAGCTGGGTGTATATTAGAGTATCTACGCTGCAGATTTTCAACTTTGGCTAGAATCACTTATAACAGTGATATATATACAAGGGCTGTTCAATAAGTTCATGGCCTCACCCAGAAATACTGGTTGTTATAATACAGGATGTTACATTCTTTCGTGATGGGATAGTGATGCTTGAACATTGATGGACCAAGTGCATTGCTGTAAATGGAGATTATGTTGAAAAATACAATATAAATTATCAGTCTGTGTTGTTCTGTTCTGGGTGAGGCCATGAACTTATTGAACGGCCCTCGTATATATATATATTTTTATGCCATTCCAAACACAGCTAATTTTCCCTCTTTAACATTTACCATGTAATAACTTGGCTGCTTTAAAACATGACTGCGACTAAAATTGCATACAAGTCACGCAAACATGAATAAATCGGGTCAAATTTATAATACACACTTGGTTTGCCGTTTCAAAATATGTGCACATAAAAGAAAAAATTGTGCACCGGTTGGCATCTGTAAGTCGAGAAGCATCCTCACAAGGGAGTGCTTCAGCTTGGTGTACACAAACGCGGTCCCAGAAGCACAGGGCTGCAATGAACATGAGCTGGAACCTCCCCATACGCTTGCAAATGCTCAACGCCCTCTAAGTCAGCATGTTGACATATAGAATCAAGGAAGGTGGTTTATGTCTCTGCTTTTGAGCCCTCTCTTTTTTATATTTTCTAATCCATCTGACCCAGCTTTGACTGCAGAAAAAGAAAAAAAAAAGAGAACATAGGACAGAAGAGGCCATGTTCTTTTACCATTTACTTCTATAGATTAACAAATAATTGTACATAAATGATGTGAAGTTTAGTGTTTCATATGCATAGGACTGTGCAGAGGCATTATAAATACCAATAGACACACTATCTTATGAGATTTGTTTCTTGAAAATATATGTGTGAATAAATAAAATATGATGAGAATGAGCCTGGAGTGTTAAACAGACCCAGACAGAACATGGTAATCATCAAATGAATCAGCCAGGCATAGATCAATGTCAGCATCCAAAGTGATCGATTCATTTTCTTTGTTATTGTCTTGTTGAGTGAGGTGTGACAAAAGAGCATCTCGCTGTCAGGCAGAAACCACTTACGTCCAAAATGGTTATTTTTCAAGAAAATGGAAAAAAAAATGATGTATATTCTAAATAAATTAATGGAGATAAGATATTTTGGCTACGTTCAGACAGCAGGTCTTAATGCACAATTTGGATTTTCTGGTGAAATTCGATTTTTTTGTGTGCTCGTTCATATATTCACATAATCACATATTAAATGCCACTTCTATCAGTTTTGAGTATGAATTGAATGCAACCCTGAAGTGACCCGCATGCACAGAAGAGGTCCTGACGTAAACGTGACCACACACAGAAGTAAATTGGCTAAAATTTGCTTAGAGGTCTTATTTATGTCTTTGTGCATAAGAAATCAATATTAGTGAATCCCCAAAGGAACTTTGTGTTGGTAAATGCAAGTTATGCAAATTTACAGGATTTCAGTTCTGTTGCAACATGTTGATGGTCATATGAACTATGTTTTCAGCTCAAAAATGTCCAATTCCATCACAATTAATGCTATATTTTCATGTCAAAAATGGCCAAGTTATATTTGAACTGAATTTACCTGAAAAGCAAATATTCTATTCTTTTAGATTCCCCAGTTTTTCTTACAAGATTCTATCCTACATATCACATGTTTTATTTTTACAGGTTGCAATCTGGAGTATGGTGCTGATCCATCCTGCTTATGTTACGCCAATACATACATTAAGAATGTCACACGTCACTTTTTAAATCAACACTTTTCTAATAATAAGCATTTTTATAAAGAAATAACAGTTCTATAGACCAATAGAGTCTGGTTTCGACCGACTCGGTATGTAAAGTGTCAGGAGATAACTTTGTTGGGATTTGCTGCTATAAAAATAAAATTTGATTGATTGATTGACTGATTGAATTGTTTTATAACAAGACAAAAAATGGACTTACAAGGTTACCACCTGCCAGCGACAGTCTACAAGAGTTAAAATCAAGGTGTATAGGACAGTAATGATTTATAGCACAGGTGTCAAACATGTGGCCCGGGGGCCAAAACCAGCCAACCAAAGGTTCCAATCCGGCCCGCGGGATTATTTTTGCAAAATCCAAGTTAGGGCATCAAACTCAAAACTAATATTATAATAACCTATAAATAATGACAACACCAGTTTTTTCTCTTTGATTTAGTGCAAAAAACACTAAATTATGAAAATGTTGACATTAACAAACTACCCTTTAACAATATAATGTGAATAACCTGAACAAATATGAACCTGAAATGTCTAAAGAAAATTAAGTACAATTTTAACAATATTCTGCCTGTTACTAAATGTTTTGTGCCTTTGTAGAGCGAATCTGTAATGCATATGTATAAATGATAAGTCAAGGCAGAATATTGATAAAATTGTACTTATATTTCTTAACAAATATAATTTTTTTCAGTTTATTCACATCCGTTTTGTTTGGATAGTTTGTAAATGTAAATATTGGCATAATTTAATGTCATTTTTTTGCACTAAAACAATTTAAAGTTGTCATTATTTATTGGCTGTCATGCTATTATTGTACTGGTCCAGCCCACTTCAGATTAAATTGGGCTGAATGTGACCCCCGGAAGAAAATGAGTTTAACACCCCTGATTTATAGTTTAGAGACTTCTGCGCTGATGAAAAGACAGGAGGCAGAACTGAGGATGTGAGATTTTCATCAGAAGTGACGAGGATGGACAGGATTATGAACCAGCACATCAGATGGACAGCTCAGATTGGACGTTTTAGGGACAAAGTGAGAGAAGCCAGATCGAGATGGTTCAAATATGTACAGAAGAGAGACAGTAGTGAATATATTGGTGGAAGGATGATGAAGATAGATGGAGTTACCAGGGAGGAGGCAAAGAGGAAGACCAAGGAGGTAGGGATGGGAATTCAAAATCAGTTCTTTTATGGATTCTCAATGGATTAGAGCAGGGGTCAAACTCAATGGAGTTCAGGGACCACATCCTCCCAAATAGGATCTGAAGTGGGTCAGTCCAGTAAAATAATAACAGAATAATATACACTGTAAAAAATACTGTTGTCTTTACGGAAAGAAAACTGGCAGCTGTGGTTTCCAGAACAATACTGTAAAAAACACATCCAAATGTAAGCATATTTACGGAGTAACATGCAGATTTAACATTTTAAACATGTAGATTGAACATTTTAAACATGTAGAAATAACAGTTTAAACATGTAGATTTAATATTTTAAACATGTAGATTTAATATTTTAAACATGTAGATTTAACATTTTAAACATGTAGATTTAATATTTTAAACATGTAGATTTAACAGTTTAAACATGTAGATTTAACAGTTTAAACATGTAGATTTAACAGTTTAAACATGTAGATTTAATATTTTAAACATGTAGATTTAACAGTTTAAACATGTAGATTTAACAGTTTAAACATGTAGATTTAATATTTTAAACATGTAGATTTAACAGTTTAAACATGTAGATTTAACACTGGATTTAACTGGTAAATGGACTGCACTTATTTAGCACATTTTCTCCACCTTCATGGTGTCCAAAGCACTTTCCAAAGCCACCAGGTCCAACTGGGACCAATTTAGGGTTCAGTGTCTTCCATGTAAACTCTGACATATGGACAGTCGGAGCCAGGATTCGAACCACCAACCCTTTGGTTATTGGACCAGCCACTCTACCAACTCTACCAACCCAGTAAATTTACTAATTTAAAATATTAAATTGTTAAATGTTTACTTTTTTATAACTTTATATATATATATATATATATATATATATATATATATATATATATATATATATATATATATATATATATATATATATATATGAAAAAAAAGCAAATATGCCATTATTTCAACATTATTGTCTTACAATTTAAACGGCACCACATTGTTTTTCAATTTACAGTTTTATTTTCTGAAAACAATAGAAATACATCATTTCTACATACAAATCTGGTTTTGTTCACATACTCTTCCTGTAAAAACTACAGCTATATTTGATTTAATCATTAACACAAAAATCTTTTTCAAATAAACAAATTTGCATTGTATTGTCACTTACAGTTTTTTTATGTTGCAATTTTACAACTTTTTGATGTTAATTCTACAATCATTTTTTTACAGTGTAGAAATAAGTCACTCAAAAATATTCTCTAAGTTTTATAGTGAAAACAAGTAAAATTAGATAATGAAAATGTTTACATCTATAAATTATCCTTTTAAAAATGTGAATAACCTAAACAGCCATGAAAAAAAAAGACATTTATTAAGAAAAATAATTGCAATTTTAACAATATTATGCCTCAGTTCATCATTTACATATGTGCATTACAACTTACAGATCACAGTTTATCTACAAAGACACAAAAGAGTTAGTAACTGGAAGAATATTGATAAAATATCACTTACTTGTCTTAAGATAGTTAATGTTGTTCATATTTGTTCAGGTTATTCACATTTTTTTGTGAAAGGATAATTTGTAAATGTAAATATTTTCATGTAATTTTACTTTTTTTTGCACAAAAGCAAAGAGAAGAATGTGAAGTTGTCATTATTAATGGGTTATTATGGAAAGTGATGGTTAATATCTTAAGTGCAATTTTTGCATTTCACAAATTCATCCCTTTGGTGGGCCGGTTTTGGACACCTGTTGATTAGGGAATAAACTATAGTACAAATTGCTTTGTTTGCATTAACTCTTTAATATCAAATATGCACAAACATTTTGCATTCAATTCAAACAAACCTCATAAAGGGTTCTAAAGGGGTTTTTAAAGGAGTGTTAGATCTACCTGCTGCAGCCTCTGAGCCTGTGGTCATCTAAATGGAATTAGAGGACATGGAGATTATTCATAAACAATAGTGAAAGCAGGTTGACAGTGAAATGATGCTAATATTAACAGTATCAACAAAACCCAGACAGAGGACGCCCAGCAGTACGCTGCGCTTCCAGAGTCACTGCCCCTTTCGCTAAGCAGCCAATCAGAGATGTTCATTGGACGCCGTGGTTAGATGTGTTTGCATGTTGGACGTATTTCCCCTTTTCTTGTAATGGAAGATCTGCAACTGTTACAAACGGTCCTAGTGTGGACTTTACTGGTCAAATACAACCAGACTTTACATCAGTGGTCCTAAACTGGGCTGGCCTCAGGACCCACTATCACCCCCAAATGACAAACCATGACCCACAGCCTGTGCGTTTACATGACAACGTTTATTCCTGGTTTAATCTGATTATAAGTTAAATCCTATTTCAGATGCCCATGTAAACACCTCATTCCAGTTGAAAAAGAAAAGTTGGGATTAAATTTAAACCCGATTAAAGTCACTAGTTTAATCCACTTTTGAATCCGGTCTAAATTATTCCTGGGACATGTAAACCCTTTATTCTGTTTGGACTTTATTCCTGCCATTCTGCACGCTTGCTGTCTTGTTCTGTCGCGATGACGCACACATTCTGCGCTGGCGGAAGAATATACATTGCAGTCTTGTCAACCCAAACCGTTCCAGTGGGCTATTCTGATGGGATCTACCAGCCTGGAAAACCCTGAAGGAAGAGTTCACCACTTGTTTCTGATTCATTCATTTGTCATGCACTAATGAGTTCGATGAGTGGGCAAATCAGTTTGCACTGCAGTGCACCGATTGCCTTGTTCTCGCAGCCCTAGCTTAGCCTAGCTTAGCATAATGGCTTCATTCCTATGGTCAGACGTAGCCAGGCTTTTATAGGTGATTTGTCGTATTTTATAAGTGATTTTGTGAAATTCAGTTCTCCCTAATCATTACTTTAGTCCAGTGGGGTCAATATGATCACAAATTGAGGCTCAAATCATGGCCATGTGACTTACTGCACTAATAAAATCTGGGGAAATAAAAACTAATGCAAAGCTAAAACGGTAAAGCAAAGCTAATTTAGCGCATGCATCCCTTCCAACTTATTGCAAATTATTGATTAATTCATTAATCGTTAGTTGGTTGACCTTATCGATTGATTAACAATTAATTGATAATCGGCGATTTTCCTGAGAATCTGAATTTCTTTTTCAATACGGTCGATAAGAATAAAAACTAAATATTGTTTATATACTTAATGAAAAAGCCATGTCATATTCCTTAATGATTGATTTATTGAACCATTGGATACAGTCAGTGTTTCCTGTGGAATTCATCTGTTGATGTGGCAGTGTGTAATGGGGGGTGCACGTGCGTGCCTTTCGCCGATGTGTGTGTGGGTGCACGTGCATGAGTTTCATTGGGGGGGGGGGGGGGTACTCGCATGCATACAGTACGGCCAGGGGATGCGTGCGTGTTGGTTGGTTGGTAACCACGCGCGTGTGTGCGTCACTTTCCATCCTACTTCTAATACTACGGGGGTACGGTGCAGTCCGTGCCCCCGCAGAAGTGAAAGTGAAACTTTTCACTGACCGTAGACTAGACCAACCTCCAGGGAAAACGCTCTGATACCGACCCCGCATTTGTGCGTGTATTTAGTCGGGGGTGTACCACTCCCACAAACAGACGGGCTGGTCTGTATTTAGCTCCACCATGTCCATAAAGACACTCTAACTCATCAACGCCGTGATCCGGTTCAATGAGCAGTTATCCCAGCTGTGGCGTTGCAGCCTTCGGACAGGTGTGGACAGGTGGACAAGGGCAATTAACCGACAATTAATAATTTAATCGAGCAAATTCTTATCAACAATTAATCCTTAGTCGATTAATTGTTTACACCTCTACTTCCAACAAAAAGATTTTCCAACTTCCGTCAACACAACAGTCCCAAGATTGTACGAGTGCAGTAAGTCGCGGATCTAAAGAAATAATTAGGGAGAATCGGATTTCACAAAATCACTAAAAAAAGACAACAAATCACCTTTGAAACACTGGCTACGTGTGACCATGGAAATGCAGTGACTATGCTAAGCTAAGCTAACAGAAGGGCTGCGAGAGCTGAATAAACGTTTCTCATGTAAACCTTTATTCGGGTTTAACATTTCCATGTAAACAGAAGAGAAAATACTTTAGTTCCAAATTAATTTCTTCTGGAAAAATAAATCGGATTTATAAAACATCATGTAACCGTACCCAGTGACAGACGTTAAATGTCTCAGATTTATTTACTGGGCAGTCATGGCTCAGAAGATAGAGCAGGTCATCCAATAACTGAAGGGTTGGCAGTCTGAATCCCGCTCTGTCCTTGTCATGTGCCATTTTGTCCTTGGGCAAGACACTCCACACTTCACCTTTCCTCCAGTGTCACTCACACTGGTGTGTGAATGTTCGGTGGTGGTGGGGGGTGTCTGTTTGGTGCAGATTGTCAGTCACACTTCTGTCAGTCTGCCCCGGGGCAACTGTGAATACAAACGTAGTTTACCACCACCAGAGTATGAATGAGAGAGCGAATGAATAATGGATCAATAATGGAAAGCACTTTGGGTGCCTTGAAAAGCGCTACAGAAACCTAATCCATATGAAAAGATGGTGTGTTTTGAACCTGAGATAATACAGAATATCACAGTATGAAAACAAAAAAAACAAATTTAATGATACACCAAACTGACCAGCAGGTGGTGATGACAAAGAGGGAAATATTCCCTTTAACACTAAATTAGGTACAATTTAACTAAAACCAAAAAGTGTACTCAGTTAAAAATGAAAAGTGCATTCAGTCACTTATTCAACCATTAATCATAAAACTGATATAAGAATCCAAACATATTAGTATCAGACATTTTTAACACACTCCATGTTTTCATGCAAAATGAATTCAATTAATAAACTGCAACTAGTGTTTCTCAGACTGATCTCATGAAATCGCACTGTATGTCACACCAGTTCTTATAGCATGTGGTGTGCTATATGGACGCATTTTCAAAATAACGTGTGGTATTCAACGCCATTTACAAGCTGAGGACTGCTTCTGGGGTGTCCTATTACAAAATGTACCTTGTAAATGAATTGTCGATTTTAACTGTTGTAATAAATTTGTAATACATTGATTGATTGATTGATTTATTGATTGATTGATTGATTGAGTGATTTGATTGCGTGTCAATTTACACCAAGATCTCCGGTTCACATAACCCTAACCCCTAACCGTAACTCTCAGTGTGTGGTATTTGATGGGACGTGAATATACACATGGAAAGTTTATACTGCACTGCAAATGATTTGGTTCTTACCAAGATAAGAAAAAAACTTAGATTTAGATGTGTTAAATAATTTATCTTGATTTAAGAGTTAATTTCTTATTTTAAGGGTTCATACATCTTCTGTAGACATGCTTATTTCTAGATTTTACAATCTTAATTCAAGAAATCATGTCAAGTGAAATTCTCTTGCAGCATGGACAGATATTTCACTTGTTTTGAGTACATTTTTCCCCAGATTTAGTGTTTTTATCTTGTTTTTAGACACCTTTTTTTGCAGTGTGCGCACAGGTAACACGAAAATTAAAAGTGCCTTGGATATTTACGCAAGTCAGGATATCACATTGGTTTCTTAACATTATTTTTTGCCAGGGCAAAGGCCCACGACCCACTGAAAACGGGTTTGCGATCCACTTTTGGGTAGCGACCTGCTACACTGTAAGCCCAGATAAGGTGAGTTTACTTTAAAAAATGGAGAAAAGTGACTGCCTTAAAAAAAAATTAAGTAATGATAAATTAAACTTTTAAGTATATTTAACTTAAAATCTTTTTAATATTTTTAGTTAAATCACCTTGGAATTTAGTGTATTTAACTTAAATATTTAAGTGTAATAACTATCAAGTCAAGTCAAATTTTATTTATATAGCACCAAATCATAACAGACGTTATCTCATGACACTTTACATATAGAGCCGGTCAAAACCAGACTCTCAACCTCTCAAACAACTATACAAAGCAGTTGATATTACAAAAGATTTTAAGTTAAATGTACTTAAAAAGTCTATTAATCATTATTTAATTTTTTAACCCTTTCATGCATAGTGGTCACTCTAGTGGACAGTTATTCTACAGCCGTTCTCTTATATATTCATGGATTTTGTTTGTTTTAGTTTCATATCAGCCAACACAGTGGACACTTATGCACCATCCCATACACTGACATTGAAAATATTACTGTAACTTTGCTGTTCTTGATAAACCTGATGTAACATGTTTGAGTGGAAATCAATTCCTTGTTATTGTTATTAGACTGTAATTAACAACAAAAGTTTTTTTTTTTTTTGTTTTTTTTTTGGCATATTATGTCCATGAAGTGAGTAATGACTAGAATTAGAACACACTACAAACAAAAAGTTAAGGATATTTCTTTTTTTTTTTTTTTTTGGTCTTTTTTGTCATTTTTGCCATTTATATATAAAACTATGTCTGGTCCTTCAAAAAACATGTTTCAATTCAATTCACACACAAAAAAAGCAAAAAGCGTTGTGCAAGAATCCCAACTGAAAAAAAAAAAAAAAAAAAAAAAAAGCCCAAAAATTAAAAATATCTATAACTTTTTGTTTGTAGTGTATGTAAAATGTGAGAAGACATCAAATTAGCAGCATTTAATGTCATTATTTCATAGTTTTCACACAGTATATCAGTAAATACAGTTTCTTTGCTTCAAAAATTAAACACATGGTCTCCTGCTTGGTGGACATATTTGCAACTCTATGAAAAATAGCTTCATAAAAAAATTAAAAAAAAATTGCTTTGTTTTTTTTAGTGCCCAAAGAGGAATAAAGAAAAAATCTTGACTAATGTTCTCATAATTCATGCATGAAAGGGTTAAGGAAACCACTTTTCTCAGTTTTTTAAGGTAAACTCCACTTATGGCTGACAGTGCAGTTAAGAATCACTGCTTTAGAGGTTTCTGAACCAAAACACAGAAATGATGTGATTTGAGGTGATAACTTGGTGGGAAACGGAGGTGGAATTGTTAAGCAACCAAAGGAATTGAGCTACTGGAAACCAGCTCTGCATTCCCTTCAAGGAGAACATGTAGGGATGTGGTGTAAAAGAAGAAGGTGCAGGTGACAGGGTCTGATGGAAGTGGAGGATTTACTGTGGTGATGCCTGAAGGGAGCAGTAGAGGAGTAGACTGTTTTATTCTGTATGTTTATTTTCAAGAGATAATTTCATACATTTATAAAACTGAAGGTTTTTTGTCTCCCCTGCACAGTTTATGACTATGTTTTTCCTTGCTTTTCATTTTTTTTTTGTTTTGTTTACTGTATCATGTCTCGTCAGATTTGTTAATTACGTTAATGTTTAGTGTTTCATGTCTCGTCTTTGGTCTTCAGTGCTTTGTCTTTGCTTGATTTATCACTTTATGTTAAGTTAGAGTCGTTCACATTTGGTCCTGTCTTGCACTTTCTGTTTTATTTTGTACAGATCTCTTCCCTCTCGTTTCAGACCCTGACTTCCTCCCTTTGTGTGTTTTTCCCTCCAGTGTGACTGTTAGCCCCACCCCTGATTGTTGTCACCTGTGTTCCCCTACCTCATGTATAGAGGGTATGCACGTAGGTGAGAAATTATTTATGTATTTTTTTTTTTTATTTATTATTTATTTTTTGTATATGAATTATTGAAAATATATTTTGTACATATATTGATTTCATGATTGTATTTCGTTTTTATATCTGTATTCTCCTGTATTGTATGTATTGTGTTATATGTTAAACATTTGACAAAGTTTGTAAATTGATATTTAAGTAAAGTTGAAAAAAAAAAAATAGAGGGTATGCATGTGACATCACCGCTAGCAGAAGTCACCGCGGTTCCGTCCACTGAGTGGCAGAAAGAGGGAGATGAGTAGCAGCTTTGGCTTGAATACTGCGAAAACTTTAGAACAATCTAAAAAATGGGGAAGAACTGTTGTGCCACTGATCGCACAAATAGGTTTAAAAAGCACTCAGAGCTATCGTTTTAGTGGCTACCTAAGGCCAAAGACAGAAGAAGCAGATGGATCGCTGCAATTGGTAGAAATAACTCCAGGCAAATCCAGGCAACGAAACCTGGATTCATGTCAGGTAACGTTAATTTATGCTGTGTTCTTGTGTAAAATCATACCTTAAATTACATATCGTTCTTGCTAACGTTACTTCTTAGTAAAGCTCTTAATGTTTGCATCTGTCATTTAGTTCCATATTTCATAACTGAAATGTTTTTGTCTTCAATTGTGTGATTCTGAACCTTGTGCTCGACATGATTTGTGAACTAGCTTAAAATGAGGTTGACCTAATTTTCCAAATAAGGGGGTACTCTAGCACAAAGCTGTTGTAGCTGTGTTGTATCAAGTATTTGATTTCAACTATACTTAAATATGAAAAGTATCAGTAGATCATACCCTCACTTGGGTCAATACTAAGGGTTCAACTCCAGTAAATCAGTAGTGAACTGTGAGCACTACTGCTGGGCTTTTACCTTGGCAATCACCGCCAAGAAAATACGTCTGCACTGACATAAAACCTCAAAAACAATAGTATGTTGAACAGAGCCGTTGGGATGACATAGGCAAGGTAGGCAGCTGCCTAGGGCCCCCTCACTGAAGAGGGCCCCCGATGGCCGCATGGTCATTTATCTGTACAACTGATTAAAAACCATCCATTGTAAACAAACCACCACAGTGAGGCAGCACTAACCCTCTCCTGTACTGTTTTGTGACTGCCCCCCCCCAAATTAGAGGGATTCCCCCTGTGCAATGACAAACACTATGAGGGTCATGGAGAAGTGACCTCCGCCCTCCCCCCACTTGCTGTCAGTGGAATAAACGGTCTGTCCACACTGAGCACGGCGGCGGCCATTTTAAAAGAACAGCAATGATGAAGCGCTCCTACCGTTCAGGGTTTGAAAAAAGACAAAAAAAAGAAAGAAGAGTAAAAACACCAACGACACAGCGGTAAGTATTGAGTAAACCACTGTTTTCTCCAAATAGGCTACAACTGTGTGATATGTTTGAAAGTGTGCGAACAAAAGCCCTCACATCAGTGACCAAACACACAGATAGATGTTAGCATGAGAGGGAGAGGATTCAGTTCAACAACTAATCATATACACACAACACAACTGTGTTCTGTTGGAAGAATTTAAGGAGAGAAGAAACACAACTTCTCCATCGCCCTTTTCTACTGTTGTACAGCGTTCCAAAACTTCTTTGGAGCTAAATAATTTGGATGTGGAGGACCGAAGTACGACAGCATTAACAGTATTTAGTCCTGAAAAGCCAAAGCTAAGCCTACTGAAGTGTTTTCACTTACTCTGGACGGTTGTCTGCTCCTGCTGCCGTCACCCACACAACTTTATTCCAAACTAAATCGTCTGCTCCTATGAATCCCATCCAGTTTGGCCAAATAATCCATCCAGTTCAGTGGACATTTTCGGTTAGCTAGCAATTTCCGTTGGTGATCTGTCCATCTCATTAGGGGAAAAATGTCCCTTTTCCATTGCGTTTGTCCGTCTCATCCATACGTCTGTTCCTTGTGTGTCAGCTGGTTTAGGCACAGAAGAGGACTAGAGTAGGACTGCAGCAGAAGTTTGGATTTTCAGTCCAACATTAGTTCAGTCCCTCACATCAGCTCTGTGCCCTCACTGCGGAACTGAGTTCTGTTCACGTTCAAGGAGGCACACCTAAACTATACATGAGGCGTTCAGGAACAATTAGAATAATTAGGAAATTACAACACTTTTCAAAATCGGCAAGTATTCAGAATATTCAAATACAACATAAAAAAATGAATGGTGGTGTCTGTGAACCATGTAATCACAATCCTACATTTTAAACTCTGTAATTATCTATATTTCCCACACTTGCCCATCAACACATCACAACACTTTGCACCATGTGCTCAGGTAGTTTTGCCAATGAGGTCTGACATTACATTTTGGTGCATTATGGGAAGTGAAGTTCTTCTCCTGCAAAGTTACTATCAAATCCTCCGTACTTTAATCATGTACTTCTAGAATAAGGACAAAAATAAGCCTACTCACCAAATGCCGTTTTTTTTTTTGTTTGTTTGTTTGTTTTCTTTTCTAGGTGCTTTGCTTAAATTTCTGTCAGCGCCAATTGATAGTGACCATGCCACCTCCTCACAAGCTGAAGGTATTTATCAGGCTACATGGAATTGGTTACATCACAGTCTAGGAAAAAAAATGTTATCATTATTAAATCTATCACAATCAGTACTAATTGCATATTATTATATAATAAATAGGCCTAATAATAATAATAATAATTTTATTTCTTTATCCTTTTATCAGCAGTAGTACTAGGCCTAGTAGTACTGACAGTAGAAGAATAATAATGATTTTTTTTTAAGCTGTGATGAAACTTATGAAGTTAACTCTCAAGTCCCAGCCAGGGCCAGTCAACTATCATGTCAGTTTGAGACTGACTGTGCCTCACAGCTACTTACCGCCTCCACCTCTGTATTACGCTACACAGTGTAGCGTAATACAGAGTAATTCATGACTCATTAAATGCACCAGAAAACAGGATATCGCATCTGTATTTTATTTTTCTTCTTCAATTATTCGACCACCACATCTTCGTGTATTAGGGGCCTCACTTTACTTTCTTGCCTAGGGCCCCCAGATATCTTGAAACGGCCCTGATGTTGAATTGAAAGCACTCACCAGCTGTAATCCTCTAATTAACGATGATGAGGATGTCAACAACTCTTTGGCTTTTGTATGCTTTCAGCCTTTGCATTGTGTATTTTCCCGGCATTGAAATCAGGTTCATATAAATGTCAGGATACATGATTTCTGTCCACATATCAATGTTCGTAGACCATTTGTTGTTTTGTAGCTTGTATGGATCCATGTCCAGTCCAATTGTCTTTAATTTCATGTTATATTTCACATTTTTCACAGTCTCACTGTAGTTACTGCTATACTCCGCCATGTTGAGCCAGTTTGTTTTTGCCACTCAAGAGTAGTGATGTGTCGGTCACGAACGACACGGCTCTGAGACGTGAACGACGGGAGCCGGCTCCTGATTGGGAGCCGCTTTGTCCCGTTTGTTCGTTCACACCTGATTCAAATGCTAAGTAGGGATGCACCGATACCGATACGGGTATTGGCATCGGCTGCAATACTCAGTGTGTGTACTCATACGCATAAAAGATATCCAATACACTGCACCGATACCACTTATGGCCGTGTGACATTCACACTTCAGTGACATATGTGCATTCTCTCTATAAATAGTCCTGTCTCCCTTCGTCTTGTGCCAGTTCGTCTGATTCTGTCATGGTGTTTCACATCAAGCTGTCTACCAGGTTTTTCCGTGTTCGTCAAGTTTTCTGCTTCAGGTTTTCTGTTTTGTTCATCATAGAGATTTGTTTGTAGTTTTTTTTTTACATCCTCCTTGTGAGCACCTTTTGTTAATCACTTTTTTATTATTAAAATACTTTTGTTAAAATCTTCAGTTTTTGTGAGTTGTGCATTTGAGTCCACCATTTTCATGTGTCAAGGAGTTCTAACATACTGTGCAAACAAATAAATAAATTAAATAAACCACAAATAAATAAATGAGACAGCGGAGACATGAGTTACCATCTCAGTTCCAAAGTCCCCAAACTCATCTTGCAGAATGAGTGTCGTGGAGTTGCTCTCATCATTTATTTCGTATTTGTTTTCTGCTCACGTACACTGCTCTGTGCTCTACTGTCACATGCATGTAATTTTTTTTTTTTTTTTGTATGTGTATGTGTGTGTGTGCAGGCTGTGAAACTACACTAACGCCATATAAATGGGAGTATATGATGTATGAGACCAGGCAATGACATGCTTATGCTCGGTAGCTATGAACAACTCCCTTATATGATAAAACAAGTTTATAGCTGTGATATACCATGCTGCTGCAGAGGGGATACGGAGCTGTAAAATGCAGCACACATGGGAGAGGGGACAGTAATGAAAAGAGCTTGTAAATGCATGGACTGGGGATATGGGAGGTCATGGTTGGGTGAAAAAAACAGCAGCAGTATGGAGTCACACATATATACATCACACATATATAACGGCTAAAATTTACTTAGGGGGTCAAATGAGTGGCCATTTTTGTCAAAAAAAAAGTTGTAAGAAATACATAGAACTGTGTTGAAATAATGCTAATACATTTGTGCACAGACGGACAGTGGACGGACGTGACATTACCCATGATGCTCTGGTCAGTACCAGTACTTTATTAGTAATAAACTTATATACTTACTATTGCTAATTCTCCTCTTATTCATAAATGTTAGTATTGTGGATCTAAAACAATAACAGCTGACACAGAAACACAAAATGTGGCAGTGGACGGATGTGACATGGTTGTTACAGATCCCATCATACTGATGCTCGGCAGCCATGTCACCGTTTCCACAAATGATCCCTGTGAAAAAACTAGGATCAGAATTTTTTATTGTATAGTTTATCATCATACTAAAGAGGAAATAACAATATAGAATTGTTATTTCTTTATAAAAATGCTTATTATTAGAAAACTGTTGATTTAAAAAGTGACGTGTGACATTCTTAATGTATGTATCAGTGTAACATAAGCAGGATGGATCAGCACCATACTCCATATTGCAACCTGTAAAAATAAAACGTGATATGTAGTATACAATCTGGTAAGGAAAATTGGGGAATCTAAAAGAACAGAATATTTGTTTTTCAGGTAAATTCAGTTCAAATATAACTTGGCCATTTGTGATGTGAAAATACAGCATTAATTGTGATGAAACTGGACATTTTTTCCCTGAAAACATAGTTCATATGACCATCAACATGTTGCAACAGAACTGAAATCCTGTAAATTTGCATAACTTGCATTTACCAACACAAAGTTCCTTTGGGGATTCACTAATATTGATTTCTTATGCACAAAGACATAAATAAGAGTACTAAGCACATTTTAGCTGATAGATAGATAGATAGATAGATAGATAGATAGATAGATAGATAGATAGATAGATAGATAGATAGATAGATAGATAGATAGATAGATAGATAGATAGATAGATAGATAGATAGATAGATAGAACTGATTTTGGTGAAATTTGGTTGATTTTTTTTTATTTAACAAGCAACAAAAAGCTATTTTACTGATCAAGGTTTAAGGAAATGTGTTTTTTTTATTTGCAGAAAAGGCAATTCCATTTGATTGATGTCCTTGGCCTTTTCCATTTTCTAGTGAACTCTTTACAGAAATTGAACAGTAATAAAAATGTCCTGAAGAAGCTGTTATTTTGACGTGAAGATTAAACAGCTATGAAAAAGTATTCTCCCTGTAACATTTATTTAGCACACAGGCTGCTTACTAATTCACTCTTTAGCATTCAGAGCCATACTGTAGTTTCACTTTTCATAGCTGCTCGATAAAATAACAGGTTTCATTGACTGTTACATAACTTTAATATTATGTTGTCTGCCATCTAGGTGTGATTTGCTTTGTTAAATATGTATTTGTCTGATACACTAACATTTTCTAAGCTTTACTTTTTCACTTTTTTTTTTTTTTTTAAATCCCAGAATGCCTCCAGGAGCAGGTGTGTAATCAAAGTGCCAGCCGGGTTTTATGTCTATTTAAATATACCAAAAGCCGTAAGAGAACTGTAAACATTTGCAAAGCTGTTGAGGCAGAAGACATATATCAACCTTATTATTAGATGCACTGTGCACTCCGTCATTTATACGTAAAGCATTCTTAGGATTGTCATACAGCCTTGTGTCTTCACAGAGACAGCTTAATAAAAATGGACTGAGGAGCTGCCATCTTGATGAAACACTGTCTCATAACTCGTAGTCACCCTGTCACTCTGTGTTTAGTAGTAATGTCCTTATAAGCCTTGTCAGCTGAGTGGGTTGATTGTAAAGGAGGCCTCGAGGGACAAATTACTAAACAGAATAGGCCTACATCTGTCTTACCGAGGATCCAAATAGAGTTCAGGAAAAACATTCAGGTGACAAATGGGCCACGCTCAGTCAGGATCTAACCTATATTTAGACTCAAGTTTTAATGAAAAATTCATGGTGGTAAAGGCCAAAAATGGTGTAACAATGTGTCTTGTATAAGAATTACACAGGAACAAGGTCCAGACATGGTTATATAAAGGTACAATGTGAAACGGATGACTGTGTGTTCATTGTTTTTTGTATTTCCAATGCTGAAAAATTGAACAAATGAACACTGTTACGCCCCAGATAGGAGACCCTAGGGCATAACATAAATAAGAGGACATCTTCGCTCACTCCCAAGCCACAGAAAAACCTCCAGGATGCAGGTTTTGCACTTTAACATAGGGCTGCTCGATTATAGAAAAAAAAAAAATCACGATTATTTTAGCAATAATTGAAATCACGATTATTAAAAACGATTATTTGTTAACCTTAAAGTTGTTTATTTTTTTCTTGCAAAACAATGGAAGATATACTCTTTAAAACATAAATAAAGCTTTTAACCATTAAAACAAAGTATGTTCACTTTTGTACGAAACCAAAAAATCTTTGAATGCAAATAAGTGTACTGTAAATTCAAGTATGTTTCCTTTTGTAAACAAATAGTGCACTGGAATTAAACTGCTCTAGGCTTGCCATAGAACTGGAGCAATAAAAAAAAAAAAAACTCACGTAAAGTGCAAATTATAAATTAAAGTATGTTCAGTGTAGTATGAAACATAGTAAATTCAGTGGCGTGCCGTGAGGTTTCAGTTAGGTTAATACGGGAGTTGCAGCGTAAAGAGATTCGGAGACTGAAGATTGCATTGTGGACGAAGTTGTAGATGGAGTTTTTTTATGTGTTTTAGTTTTTCATAAGATTGTGATAAAGGTGGCGGTGGTTAAACTTTAGATGGTTAAAAAGGTTTGCTGTGTTACCGGTCAGTGCGGACACAACTACGAAACACTTTTTGCACGTAATGGGTTTTTGCTCTTCATCAAACCCAAAGTGATTCCATACAATTGAATTTGACTTGCCTTTTTTGTTTGCCAAGCACTTCTGCTGCGATTCTCCAGCTATTTTTCCAGACCACTAGGTACAACTTTCCTCTTGGGGTGGACCTGCCGGCTAGCTGGTAGCAGTAGCTTAGAGGGGGGCGGGGCAGAGCAGCTCATGGGAGCTTGCGTGCGCGTGAATTAAACAACTCAAAATTAATAATTGTTTTTTCTCGATTACATAATTTTTGTAATTGTTGCGTGTAATAATCGAAATCGTAATTGAATTTCGATTAATTGCACAGCCCTACTTTAACATGTGATTTATTTACAGTATAATACAAATAAATGTGATACATCAATTAAACCTAACTGCAGCTTTGTCGTCAGGGTGGGCCAAGGCCAAAATAACAAACATAACACCACTAACTGAGGAACCAAGGCTGACCTGCAAAGGAAAAGAAACCAAAATACACAGTCTGACCTTCCTACTTACACAAAACAGGAGAAAAACAAAGACAAAGAAAACACCAGCCCACCCCTACTGCTGCATTCATGAACAAAGCAAAGGCAAAGGCACACGGGGTTGGGGGTGGAGGAAAGGCGACGATGGACCGGCCCAGTTCCATCATTTTTATGGTCTGCCTCCGGCTGGCTGGTCCAATCCGTGGACGATTTGAGGCTGCACACCTGCAAAACATAATCCACTCACACACAGGCATATATATATATATATATATATATATATATATATATATATATATATACACACCCACACACACAGACCTGCCTATGGGACGTAACAACACGTTCACCAGTTTACTTGGTTGCTTCCATGTAAAACAGCCTGTCGACAGATTTCTATAAATGTCATGAGTCACATTTTCTGTAAAAATCCAAAAAGATGATGTTTAAGTTCATGGTGGAGTGGTTTGTGTTGATCAGTACTACACTCCACATGTGTTTAAGGCTACTTCCTGTCACTCGTATTTCAAAGTAATTTAAGTCAGTTTTTGGGATTTAAGGTTAGAAATGTAATATTTGCTCTTGGATTTAGTCATTTTAAAGTATAATTTATTTTTTTTTAATCAAATACATTTAGTAGAATGTGAGCTGCATTTTCTGTATGCATTCAATTCAACTTTATTGACACAGCGCACTGAGCAAATACAACAAAATATGAACGTTATATGATATATAACTGTACCGATATTACATCAATATGATTTTGCAAGAACACTGAAGATTATTGGTTTTGATAATAAAGTCCAAGTATTGTTATTATTCACCAATCAGTCTGATTAAACTGCTAAACTGCTATTAGCTTGCTAGCTACTGCTAACCACTCTTAGCTGGTTGGCTAATGATAGCTGACTGTTTTGTTGATTAAAAATTAATCTTACATTTTAAAATCACTAAAACAGGGTTTCTCCACCTTTTTTGAACCACGCCCCATTAACAGCATCATGAGCCTACTGCCCCCCCGTGCTCAAAATAATTTGTATGTGTGAAGAGGTGGGGGTGGGGGGTACGTACTTCTAAAAGTAACTTGATGCACCTATATGAGGAGGACGTGGTGGGTTATGTAACTGTAGATAAAGCTGTGAGAAAGTGAAAGTGAGCTCCACTCACCTTATCACTGACTACCTGCTGCCCCCCCCAAAAGCGAACTGATGACTGGGGTGTTGTGTTTGGGTGGGGGGGGCATATCATCCGGCACATCACTCCCCCCACCCCACCCCCTCACAGATTGAGGTCTGACAGTATGTGCTGAGTGATTTATGATGTTGTGATGTACAACAGTAGTCACTAACGCACCCGCATGCATACATGATGTCACTCTTATTCACTACAACAGAACATAATCTGCATTCAACGCAGCTCCCATTTTCAAGCTTTTCTTAAGCCGTTAATGTTTAAAACACAATAGCCTACATCTTCTTCAGACTTCTGACAAAACAGAAAAGACTCGGTTATCATCTTAAAGACCCACAATCCTCAAGTAAGTGTTGAACATAGTGAGTCTGTGTTTCTGTGAGGCTGCTGCGCTTCAGTCGTCACATGGCTTAAATAAATCCTAAAAGTGGTAACTACACTGGTGTGTGGCTTTACTGTGTGTTTTTGGTGATTTGGAGGCAGGTAGAAGTGTAAAAGCCTCTGACCAATCACTGACCAGCCAAATCAGACTTTTGGAGTTTCCGTTCATTGGTTAAAATTGATTTTTTTCACAAGAGATAGCTCCATTATGGTTATTAAATTACATAAATAGGGTTTGTCAATTTAAAAGATAACTTTACGAACCATAAAAGTCACACTTTGTGGCACACAGTAAATAACTATTATCTAATGCTGTGTTTAACAGACTGCATTTTTTGTTGCATGTGACACATGTCACCAACCCCACGAAGGCCACTGCCTGGGCTAATGTGACCTCAGTCTTCAAGGACGAGGTGAACATTTACCAAAGGAGGTGATGTTAATGTGTTCTTTTATTGCACAGGTGTCAAACATGCGGCCCGGGGGCCAAATGTGGCCCACCAAAGGTTCCAATCTGGCCCGCAGGATGAATTTGCAAAGTGCAAGTTAGGGCATCAAACTCAAAAATAATATCATAATAACCTATAAATAATGACAACACCAATTTTTTCTCTTTGATTTAGTGCAAAAAACATTAAATTATGAAAATGTTGACATTAACAAACTATCCTTTAACAATAAAATGTGAATAACCTGAACAAATATGAACAACCTTAAATGTCTAAAGAAAATTAAACACAATTTTAACAATATTCTGCGTGTTACTAAATGTTTTGTGCCTTTGTAGATCTGATCTGTAATGTATATGGATAAATAAGTCGAGGCAGAATATTGATAAAATTGTACTTATATTTCTCAACAAATGTAATTTTTTTCAGGTTATTCACATCCTTTTTGTTTGGATAGTTTGTAAGCGTAAATATTGGCATAATTTAATGTCATTTTTTTTGCGCTAAAACAATTTGAAGTTGTCATTATTTTTTGGCTATCATGCTGTTATTATACTGGTCCGGCCCACTTCAGATTAAATTGGGCTGAATGTGGCCCTCGGAAGAAAATGAGTTTGACACCCCTGTTTTATTGGAAACTCTAAGGACGAGTCTGGATTCAGATCGGTCTCAAAGTTGACAAAATTTATTCAGATCACAAATAAGGTGGACACTCAGTGCTGAGGATTAAAAAACAATGAGCCCCGAACAGTAGATGAGATCAACATTTATTGACCCTATGGGTGGGCTCACCCCTACAAATGGGTTGGTCTTTAACTTGGCGTTATCTAAACAGATCAAACAGATGTGGGGCCTTAACTCTAAGTAAACTTATGCCAACAATCAGTTTACCCTTATCACCTATATTTGACAACACTATGTGTGTGAATGTGTGAGTTCAGACGTGTATCTAGAAGAAGAACAGAACCTACTTAACTTATTTTAACAAGCTTAACCTACTGATAACATACTTAAACTACAACAGAGTACTACTGTACATAATCCTGGTCACAAAGAACTCACTATTAACATTACTGAAGTCAAACAGATTAAACAAAAGAATCCTATGTTAAAACAATAACTACTTAATACTAAAACAATTCCTCCTAAAACTTCAGTATCTAAAGTAAAATATATTTCAGTGAAAATCACAGCAGATCATGGTTGTGTTGAAGCTGCAGAGACATTCTCAACAACTCTGAACAGACCGTGAAGAAAGACCATTACAATGACCTCAACCCCAACTTTCTGGTAAATAGTCTTTAGATCACAATCTGGTAGTTTGTCAGTTTATCTACAAACTTTCTTGACTCGTACAGTGATCCTTCAAACCGACACACATGAAAACAATGCATAATTCAAACAGGATAAAAAAATAACTTTTTTCTCGGCTTGTGATTCTTTTCCAAGATAAGGTACCGTGTGGGTACGACCAGAAGGTTCTTTATTTTATTCTACAAACCCATCCCTGCTGTGTTGAGCAATGTGCCCTTTCATTTCATAGTACATTCCTGTTGGATGTTACGTAAATGTAGGTCATAGCAGCTGTGAGATGGTGCAAAACCTCTGATCTGTCAGAATTTTGTCTCAGTCTGTCTTTGATTGCAAGACCAGGACATAGGCGCCTGTGAACTTCGATTACCATGTTTTATTAATGCTATCTGTGGTATTTTTGACAGTGAGCCCGATTACATGACCATAAAAATCTGATAACTGGACGTAATCAGATAATTGTAATAATCACATCTGATGCATTTACATGAAATGTGATCACCAAAAACCCTGGTTTCGACACTCCAGTCCATTATTAGATTTCTTTCTTAGTTGGTATTGATAGAAGACTCAAACTTCCTGTTACTGTCACCAGATCACATTTGACTAACTCACTTCCATTTTGTACGATTGAATTGTTTTTACACATGCGGAGATGTAAAAGAGCGAAATAAATCAGATTAACAGATATACATGCACAAAGACAAATCCAAGTGTGTTAATCTTATTTCTCATAATCAGATTACTGCTGTTATCTGATAAAACACAGGTGTCAAAAATACGACCCGTGGGTCAAAACTGACCCACCAAAGGGTCCAATCTGGTCCTCAAGAAGAATTTATGAAATTCAAAAATAGATATTAACATTCAAGGATGCACAGACCAATATGATCTACATAATGACAACTCCACAGTCTTCTCTTTGTTTTATTTTTATTTTTTTAAGTAAAATTATATCTAATTTTCCTTTCACAAAAAATGTGAGTAACGTGAACAAATATGAACAACCTGAAATGCTTTATGAAAAATTAGTGCATTTTTATCAATAGTCTGCCTATTATTAAAACTTCTGTGTATTTATAGATCCACTGTGATCTATAAGTTTTAACGTACATGTGTAAATGATGAACTGAAATATATTATTAAAAATTGCACTTATTTTTCTAAAGACATTTTAGGCTCTTCATGTTATTCACATTTTTAAAGAAGAATTTGTAGATGGAAACATTTTCATAATGTAATTGTACTTCTTGAACAGTAATAGTAGTAGTAGTAGTTTATTCAGTCGTTAATTACTTTAAACAATAAACAAAGCAACATATCCATTGTTCCATGTACAATGCAACCTAAAGGGTTTAGGCTGAGGTAAAGAATTATTTTGCCTAACCCTATTTACAATTAACACAATGTTTCCACAAGAAAACAAACAAACAAACAAATTTTCTATGTAATCATTGCTAAATATACAACAGAAGAGAATACATATTTAATTTAATTCAGGTAAATCATGTCCTTATCTCAACAACCAATATTAATCCTAGTCTTTTAAACAAGTATTTTCTTTAGTTAATCCGGAGTTCTATATTTTTGAATAATAGTTCATTTGCACATCTTTTTAGTAGTTTCAATTGTTTTAAACCAGGGGTGTCAAACTCATTTTAGTTCAGGGGCCACATCCATCCTAATATGATCTAAAGTGGTCCAGACCAGTAAAGTAATATAAACAATAGGATAAGAACTTTTGAGTGAAAAAAGTAAATTCCATAGAATAAAAAATACACTTAAATATGCTTAAATACCCGACAATACATGCAAAAATACACTTAAATATGCTTAAATATCCTACAATACATGCAAAAATACACTTAAAATTCCGTAATTAAAATGTTTACATCTACGAATTGTACTTGAACATAACATGAACAAATACGAACAACCTGAAAATTCTTTAGTAAAATAGGTACAATGTTAACAATATTACACCTTAGTTCATCATTTATACACGTGAATCACAACTTAGAAATCACAGTGGATCTACAAATACACCAAACATTAAATAACAGGCAGAATATTATTAAAATATTATTAAAATTCCACATACTTCTCTTAAGACATTTCAGATATTCACATTTTTTTTGTGAAAGACTAGTCTGTAAATGTGAACATTTTTGTGTAATTTTACATTTTTTACACTAAAACAAAGAGACAAATGTGCAGTTTTCATTATTTACAGCAGGGGTGTCAAACATGCGGCCCAGGGGCCAAATGCGACCCGCCAAAGGGTCCAATCCGGCCCACAGGATGAAAGTGCAAAAATTACACTAAGATATCAAGGATGTTGTAGTCATTTTTGTTCAGGTTCTACATACAGACCAATGTGATCTCAACTAAAATAATAGCTTAATAACCTATAAATAATGACTCCAAATTTTCTTAGTTTAATGTGAAAAACATACAATTACATGACATCTATAAATAAGTAAGGACAACTCCAAATTTTTCTCTTTGTTTTATTGTAAAAACTTACATTAAATGATGAAAATATTAACATTTACAAACTATCCTTTAACAATAAAACGAAAAACCCTGAAATTTTGAAAGTGAAATTTCAACATTATTCTTCCTATTATTAAATATTTTGTGCCTTTGTAGATCCAATCTGTAATATGCATGTATGAGTGGTAATTTGAGGTGTAATATTGTTAAAATTGCACTTATTTTTCTCAAGAAATTTCAGGTTTTTTTTTTTTCAGGTTATTCACTTCATTTTTGTTTGGATAATTTGCAAATGTACATATTTTTATAATTTAATTTTGATGGCACTAAAACAAAGAGAAAAATTTGGAGTCATCATTATTTACAGGTTATTTATGCTATTGTTTTACTGGTCCTGCCCACTAGAGATCAATTTGGACTTAATGTGGCCCCTGAACTAAAATGAGTTTGACACCCCTGCTTTATAGTTTATTATGATAGTATTTTACTGTTCTGATCCGCTTTAGAATAAATTGACCTAAAATTATTTTAACATCCTTGATCATTAGTATTTTCAGTGTAATTTTTGTATTTTACAAATTCATCCCACGGGCCGGATTGACCTCTTTGGCGGGCCGGATTTGGCCCCTGCGCCGCATGTTTGACACCCCTGTTTTAGACTGTTTTTCAATGTAATTATTTTATTGGTTCGGCCCACTTGAGCTCATATTGGGCTGAATGTGGCCCCTAAACTAAAATGACTTTGACACAGCTGTGATAAAACGTAACAGATTCTGCTGTTTACGTGATCACTTGAATAATCTGATAACCCCAGAAATCAGATAATGATCGCAGTATTAGTGTGCACGTAAACGGGCGCATCACCAGTCAACCTATATGGTTTGTATAAAACAATGTGTTGCTCCAATCTGCTTCCAGTGACATTTGACGTTCGGTACTTTTCTCCTCAAACAGCGGAATGGTGACATGGAATGCTTACAGTCACAAATAACGTCTACGTGTTGGGTTTCATCCAAAGTATTTATTTCAGGGCACACCATTTATCTTGTGAAAAAGATAAAGCGTCTTCGCATGATGTTGGAGGATCCACGTCTTTTGATCTGCACTTTGAAGATGCTTTTATGTCGGGGCTCATTAGGATTCTGACCTTGCTCAAGGATACAGAGTCCAATCCAATCTCCATAAGTCAGCTGCTCAGAGGTGATCATTATGAGCAGGCATTTAAATACCCCCCCCCCGCCACGTTCCGCCGCCGCTTCGCCCGGTAGTCGAGCCAACGCCTGCTGGTGATGGATTGGGCCCTATCGACTTCCTCAAAGCTCCCAACACTCCGATAGTTTGTTCCCGTTTAACAGCCGGGATGGTGAGATGGGGAAGGTTGAACGGGGAGGACGACTGGGGGATGGGGAATGGGGGAGGAGGAATCACATGCACAGATAGAAACATGCTTCCCGCTCCTGTTTAGAGGAGTCTGGATAATTGCATTGGTGTGAGTGTTTAATTGGATAAGCCTTGTGGCAGGCCTGGAAGTCAGGGAGCCATCAACGTCAGAGCTCCAATCAAATCCACATCTCCGTCCCATTGTGTCTCCAACTCAACCTTCTGTCTCCTAACACACACATTTCCTCAGTCTTTGTCTCCCTTTTTCTTCCCATGCAGTGTTTTTCTGTGTTTTACACCTGAACTCACACAGATCCTCACTCTCCCTCTCAGGCCTCAGGCTGAATCCTAGATGTGACTAGGTGCTTTTTTTTTTTTTTTTTTAAGTCAAAGCATTAGTTTAAGCACAGCAACCGCTTGGCAACACTTGTTTCTATCCTGTTTTTAGTCCAACAGCCCGAAGGGTCCGATGAACTATTGCAGTGTTTTTCAACCTTTTTTGGCTCGTGACCCCATTTTAACATCACAAATACCTGGCGACCGCAGAAATTCAAAACGGAGACTTTTTTTTTTTTTTTTTTGCTAAAATTCATTTGTTTTTGACCATGTAATAGTTTGCTATACTATGTTGAAAATAAACGTTAATTTCAGACACATTTAGTCTATATAATGTATATTATTATGGACGGAGGCAGAAAAGCCAGGTGTGGATGTAACTGGTGATGTTGGACTCTGCATTGTGTTTTTTAAGGACAAGATCTGCATGTATAACTTTGAAGGCAGTCTCCGTTTATTGTTTTTCAGCCCCTTACAAAGTGGCACAGACACAAAAACCACCGGTCAGCGACACCCGTAAAACATGCTCCTCTCCCATAGACATCCGGAACAAAAGGGATAATACATTAGATTATTAAAACAAAATACAGCATTCCTGACAAAAGTGGCATAAGACACAAAAACCACCGGTCAGCGACACCCGTAAAACATGCTTCTACACAAACCAAATGATACAAAATGTGTTTCAGCACGTCATAAGCACCTCATACAGTTTGAACTAGCCAGGTCATTTAAAAATAGGACCAATGTCCCTGTAGCTTACCGGCCAAATTCAAAGCTTTGGGAAATGTATCCAGATGCCATTTATTATCACCCAGTTCTGTGTATTTATTATATTACAGAAATAGCCCATGTTTTGGTCATATTCCAATCAGATCTGTAAAAAATTCAAATTCCAGGTTGATATCATTGATACTGATTTATTGGATCAATCCACTTCCTATCTGTTATAATGGGAAAATTTTTCAAAGTGGCACCAAATCCAGAATCAGATCTGGATCGAAATAATTTCAATACCTTGTGTTGACATCATCATACAGAAGCTGTATACCAAGTTCGAAGTCAATCACAACTGGAGTTTGGGAGAAGAAGACAATTGAAATTTTTTCCCCATAAGAGCCCATGTTAAATTTTCCGTAAGTTCCCGGATCCAGAAGAAGATCCTGATCAGCATGTGGACATTATGTTTTGGTCATCTCCCCATCAGGGCTGGACTGTAGAAATTTACACTTGATATCATTTATATTTACTGAGTTATTGCATCGATCCACTTCCTATCTCTTATAATGGGGAAATTTTTCAAAGTGGCACCAAATCCAGAATCAGATCCGGAGCCAAATAATTTCACTAACTTTTGTTGACATCATCATAAAGAAGCTGTATACCAAGTTTGAAGTCAATCGGAATTGTAGTTTTGGAGAAGAAGACGATTGAAAGTTTTGCAACGGACGACACACGTCGATGTCGCTGGACGCCACATGACGACAATAGGTTACAGCTTGTCAGCCAGTAAGCTAAAAATTAAATTAGCAGAGGCTAAACCAAAAAATTTTCCCCGACTGCAGGGCTGCTTACCTCTCCCATAGAGATCCGGAACAAAAGGGAAGAGGTAAAGGCACGAAAACTCTAGTTACAGCGGGCAGTGTTGTATTGTAAATTACTCGTTGGGGAACAGACTCAAATTAAAAGTTCCATATACTGACTCGGAGGCCTATAATGTCAGGTATTAACTTAAAGAAATAAAAATAAAATGAACAGATTTTGTGTAATTATAACAAACAATACACAATATCCTCTACATACCCACATTGCTACGAAATAATTGACCCTGTTACATAGATTACTGCACAAAGTGAGACTTTTATTTTCCTTGGTCAGGATATGTACAGTCAGTCCAGCTTGGATTAACAAGGCTGACAATTAATACCAAACAAACAAGAACTCAAACTATGAATTATGAAAGAGCTGCAGCATCTGAAACTGACCACAATGAACATTTGGCAGATAAACAGAACCACAGTGCTGCAGTTTCAGACTCACAGTTTGTCATGTCTGTTATGGACTGGGATTGTCTCTGTGATTTCACCATGTATGTTTTATTAGTAAGTTTTTATTTTTATTTTTATCAGTTACTAGAAATTTCAGGCGACCCCATTTGAATCTGGTTTTGTTCACATACTCTTCCTGTAAAAACTACAGCTATATTTGATTTAATCGTTAACACAAAAATCTTTTCAAATAAACAACATTGCATTGTATTGTCACTTACAGTTTTTTTATGTTGCAATTTTACAACTTTCTGGTGTTAATGCTGCAGTCATTTTTTTTTTTTTTTTTACAGTGTAGACACTTGTTTTTTTTATGTTCAATAATGATATATTTAGCAGCAAAAGTCACTTTTTCCTCATTTTGCTCTGTTTTAATATAATAACCCTTGAATCTAATCTGAGATTTTATGAAAATTTACTTGATCAGTAAATCAAATATTGGAAAAATGCTCAATGCAGAGGATAATACTATAATAAATGGTGATAAATCACTTATGAAAGGTTAAATGTACAGAAAAATTTATTACGAAGGCACCACAAACACAGTTTTAGGTTATTAATGGTTAAAGACCAGCTTGTGTCACCACAAAAAAGTGAGATTTTTGCTTCATAAAATAGGTTAACCCTTTCATGCATGAATTATGAGAACATTAATCAAGATTTTCGTTATTCCTCTTTGGGCATTTAAAAAAAAACGATGCTAGTATTTTTTTTTTTTTTTTTTTTTTGTTAATGAAGCTATTTTTCATGGAATTGCAAAAATGTCCACTCAGCTGGACATCATGTGTTTAATTTTTGAACCAAAGAAACATGTATTCACTGATAAACTGTGTGAAAAATATAAAACTAAAATATTAAATGCTGCTAATTTGATGTTTTCTCACATTTTACATACACTACAAACAAAAAGTTATCGATATTTTAAAATTTTGGGCTTTTTTTTTTTTTTTCAGTTGGGATTCTTGCACAACGCTTTTTACTTTTTTGTGTGTGAACTGAATTGAAACACATTTTTTTTAATGACCAGACATAGTTTTATTTACAAATGGCAAAAATGACAAAAAAATGACAAGAAAAAAAAAGAAATATCCTTAACTTTTTGTTTGTAGTGTACTCTAATACTAGTCATTACTCACTTCATGGACATAATATGCCAAAAAAAAAAAAAAAAAAAACTTTTGTTGTTAATTACAGTCTAATAACAATAACAAGGAATTGATTTACACTCAAACATGTTGGATCAGGTTTATCAAGAACAGTAAAGTTACAGTAATGTTTTCAATGTCAGTGTATGGGATAGTGCATAAGCGTCCACTGTGTTGGCTGATATGAAACTAAAACAACAAAATCCATGAATGTACAAGAGAACAGCTGTAGAATAACTGTCCACTGGAGTGACCACTATGCATGAAAGGGTTAAAGGTAGTTTTAATAAATACTAAGCTGAATTAAACACATGTAAAGCATCTTTTGATAATGTATTTATTTTTCATTTTGATCAATATTTTACAACTTTAATCATCTCATATTATTTTTTTTTAAATAATTAAACTTTTACAAGTAACTAAAGAAATATTTTTCCAGATTCAAACACAGGAAACACTAAATATATGAGACTGTTTTCTTAAGTTACAAAACATGAAAAGAGAAAAAAGTTGTGTTTTATTTTTCAGCAGTTCTTACAGTAAAACCTTTTTTAGGGGAGTCGATCTCTCCGGTTGACTACAGAACACTGTGTGAGGCAAAATAACAAGTACATCCCACTCAGTCACTCTCTAAATCCACTCTCAGCTGCAGTATATAAATATATATTTTTTTGATTTGTGCTTATGATGCTGTTTCTTCAATACACCTCTGTACAACTATAAGAAAAAACACTCTCCACATCACTCCTCCCCAGTTACAGAACAGTGCCAGCAGCATTTTCACATCAAACTTCCATCACATTTACACTGCACCATTTTTTTTAACCTGACACACAAATGTTTGAAAGCCTTGGCTAATAATTTAATTTATAAGAACATCAGAAATGCACAAATACAAAAAAGGCATGCACGTCCTTTCATGACTGAAAATTAGAAAAACTAGAGTTTGATTGATGATTTGATTTTTGGGATTGTTTTTTATAATGGGATTCAGAATTACGTCATTGGTGGTTTTAGTTTTTCTGATGTTATATCCATTAAAATAAATCAAGTGAAAAACACAAATAATGAGTAACAGCCCACCAACTCTGAAATGAAAAGTCCTGAGAGTTTAGTGTGAAAACTGGTGATAAATATATTTTATTACTGAGGCTAAAATATACTTAAATCAGGTCTGTGTTCTTAAAAAAATAAGTTAAAGCAGGGGTGTCAAACATGCAGCCCGGGGGCCAAAGGTTCCAGTTTGGCCCCTGGGATGTTTTTCCCAAGTGCAAAAATTCCACAATCTTGAATTGAATTAAGCAAAAAAATTTTAGCTTGAATTAAGGAAAAAATCTTGAATTAAGTGTTACGCTCGGTCTAGGGGTTGCTGAGACGCAACATGATATGAGACTCCCCTCCCTCCATGTCCCTTAACAAACAGGAGCAAATTATCAAAAATGACCAGCAACCACAGAACTGCAGTATGAGATATTTATTTACAAAAAAAAGAAAAAGTAAATCAGGTAAGGGAATCAAAATGTTCTACAAAGACAAACGAAGGAAACCAAAATACATCAATCTTACCAAACAAAAACTTAAAGAAAAGGATTCCCTTCTTGTATCACAAGGTTTACAAAGTTCTAACAAAAATGTACAAAAGGCTGGTCTGCACACAGGGGAGGATGGAATGACAGGAGTCTCTGGAGGAATGAAGATCTGTCCTTTAAATTTCCCGGCTCATCTCCTGAAGCACCAATCAGCTGCAGCCAGCAGAGCAACAAGCACACCTGCAGCTCATCCTCCTTTAACTACTATCTGTTTGGAGGGAAAACAGAAACAGAACACACCCACACAGGGAAGAGAACAGAAAAACTACAAAAATACAACAATCACAAATGGCACAGCCCATGACAGAATCAACAAAAAAATACTAACCCTTAACATAAGCCAAAAAAAAACTTTAATTAAGTAAAAAAAAAAATCTTGAATTAAGCCAAAAAAAAATCTTCAATTAAGTAAAAAAATCTTCAATTAAGCAAAAAAAAAAAAAAAAATTCTCAAAACTCTGAGCAAACTTTGTAGACATTGTCCCAAGGAAGATGCATATAAAGTTTGAAATTAATTCAATTTGTAGTTTTGTCAGAGAAGATGTTTGAAGAGAACGCTAACACAGATGACAATGATGATGAAGACACCGCTGGACTCAGTATTCTCACAATAGCTCATGGCCAATCAGCCGGTGAATGAAAACCCCAGATTTATAACAGTGTGGGTTTTGTTAAAGGGGTCATATTTCTCTAAACCCACTTTTATGAGTCTTTCGTTCATTTATTTGTGTATTTGGACCCTAACAGTTCATACAGTTTTAATTTGAACCCTCCAGGTGCTGCAAAGCTATCTTTACATTCATTCCGTCAAAAATCGAGTGGATTTCTACAACCTGTTTTAATTCCTGCTTAATTTGTTACGTCTATAACTAGTTATGTGACGACATTTGCACATATAAGGTCCAGACTTCCGACGAACATTTCTTTGAGTACAACATAATTGTTTGTCAGCAGCAGCGGTTGTAGTAAAAACTGAAAATATGTCCAAACTTCGAGCTAATTACCTAAAATGTTCAGTTGTTGGTTGAACGGGACAGAGCAGCACAGCCAACAACCTGGAGGGGGTGGGGCCTGAAGTGGCTCATTTGCATTTAAAGGTCCAGCGCTCCAAACAACCTTTCTGGTGTCATTACTCAGAAATAGGTTTGAAGATGGACCTGTGGAGTTGAATTAATGAAGAATTCAGACCCAAGCAGAGCATTTACAGTTTATGTAGACCACAGGAGAATGTTTGAAAATGTATAATTCCATTTAAAAAAGGTAAATATTACTCCTCTGAATGGCTGTGATAAATGATGGCCCATGTACAGCAGATATTTTCAGCGGTAAAATGCATCTGTGCTGCACAGTCCTGCCTGTGTCAAACATTCATATTTTTAGTGGGGCTTTAGTTTTGCTTCAGCTGTGCCATTTTTCCACTTGTTTAATGTGAGCGTTGCGTGATAATCCCCAGAAAATTTGTGAAATGTCCTTTTTGCAGCGTGTCCACGTCTCCATCTGTCTCCCTTTTGACTGATGTTTGCCAAGAAAATTAGGCTGGCCTCCTATTAACAAGTGTTGAGCCTCGTCTCATGAGACACACACTAGATCATCTTGACCCAGATATCCCATCACTGTTGGACTGCCGGCGAACAGAGGCAGAGGCGCTGATATGTGTCATATCTGGACAGTGTCCAGAGAGGTGACATGTCTTATCTGCTGCTGCTCCGACTCACATCTGATCCAGACTGAGTGAGCGGTAAAAGGACAATCACCATCCATCAGTCACTAGAAAATCACCTACTTTACTCCTTTACCAAAGTGTTTAGATCAAGCCTTTGAATGTTTGATGAAGATAGTTTATGTTTTTCTATTTAATATTGGTTAAGTTATCAGCCAAATGATGTGCAAATTCTTTTATTGAGTCTTCATTTTCATTTAATTTCACATGTTTATTTCAAACCTGCTACCACATTTATACACTTAACAGACGACTGGACAACACGTGGTTTGAAAAGGGAATGGAAGAAGCATTGCTTTTAAAGATCCAACCCCTCACACCACACACAACCCATCACTACATTTCACTGCACCAAAACAAAACAATACAGAACATTATAGAACAAAACAAAACAATACAGAACAGTCCAGAACAATACAAGACATTATAGATCAATACAGAACATTACAATATCACATTCTCACAAGACAGGAACATAAACATAAACAGGCCCAGACCCACTCTGACCCCATACCCACTCCCCCTAATGGCACCCACACTGTTTAGAGCATCAGTGTCACTGAATCTCCTCCAAATACTTCTTCATTATTTGTTTTTTAAACATTCTTTTAAACTGAAAAATGTTTGCACACTCTTTTAATTCATCTGCTAAACCATTCCACAGTACTACTCCCCTTACTGAGATGCACATTGATTTTAAAGTAGTTCTTACCTTTGGTTGGCACAATTTATTAATACCTCTGAGACTGAATTTATGTTGAGAATCTCTGTCTTTGAAAAATAGTCTTTTATCATATATTGAGTTTATGGAAATCCTTAGGACAAAACAGTTTAACCCATTTTTTTTATGAGTTATTTTAACATTTGTTATACAGAACATAAGCCAAACAAAACAAAACAAACAACATTCGGCAATAGATCAGTTTCATGTGACGCATGACGTATGCTGCGCGTGCACCTTGGAGGCAGAAGGCACGCCGAGTTCGTAACAAAGTGTTGACTGTCAGTGTGAATAATGCCGTCATCTTGCTGTGGCGTGGGTTGTCAGAATAGAAATAGAACACAGAAAGATTTAATCTTCTGTAGAATTCCTGCTGGTCAACATCCCTTCCACAAAAATTGGCGAAAGTTATGGTTGTAGGCATTAGGGCTGAAAGATATATCGTTATCATATCGATATCGAGATGTGAACATTCAAGGTATTAATATCGAAAAAGCAATGATATAAACGATATAGATTTCCCCCGTGCTCACCCTGCATGTACAGCTCTGGAAGTCACAACAAATTTAATTTTTTCTTACTTTATGTTAATGTTGATGACTGGCAGTGAATTCTTATAAATAAAACTGCACTTTCCACATTCTTTTGTATTATGATGTTAGTATTTTTCTGAAAAATGCTTGGCTTTCACCGAACCCGTCGTCATATCGTATCATATCTATATCGAGATATCTGGCATGAATATTGAGGTATGAAATTTTGTCCACATCGTTCAGCCCTAGTAGGCATTAAGACGTGAGCACTGGTCTGAGGAGGAAATTCAGAATGCTGGTCTGTGCAGTGCACACTTCAGATCTGTAAGTACTGGAGATCTACCATACAGAGGTCACGTTAACTGAAAATATTCCATCATCGACGGATTTTTTTTTTTAAATGACGGAAAATTCTGAAGGCCGTCCGTCATTTTGACAGATTAAAATACTGAGGGTAATCTACCAAAGAAAGTTTTGACACAACACTGTGAACAGAACCTGCTGCAGGATCGCTGGTCTGTCTGTCTGAACAAGTCATCAAACAGTCCATAACAGCATCCTACCTGGATAGAACCAACAGCACCGCTGTTCACAACTATGCTGAATACAGCAGCGGTACCGGGAACTTACGGAAAATTCTGATTCTGATTCTGGATTTGGTGCCACTTTGAAAAATTTCCCCATTATAAGAGATAGGAAGTGGATCGATGCAGTAACTCAGTAAATATAAATGATATCCAGTGTAAATTTCTACAGTCCAGCCCTGATGGGGAGATGACCAAAACATAATGTCCACATGCTGATCAGGATCTTCTTCTGGATTCGGGAACTTACGGAAAATTTAACATGGGCTCTTATGGGGAAAAAATTTCAATCGTCTTCTTCTCTGAAACTCCAGTTCTGATTGACTTCAAACTTGGTATACAGCTTCTGTATGATGATGTCAACACAAGGTATTGAAATTATTTCGATCCAGATCTGATTCTGGATTTGGTGCCACTTTGAAAAATTTTCCCATTATAACAGATAGGAAGTGGATTGATCCAATAAATCAGTATCAATGAAATCAAGTTGGAATTTGAATTTTTTACAGATCTGATTGGAATATGACCAAAACATGGGCTATTTCTGTAATATAATAAATACACAGAACTGGGTGATAATAAACAGCATCTGGATACATTTCCCAAAGCTTTTAATTTGGCCGGTAAGCTACAGGGCCATTGGTCCTATTTTTATTGTATCTTATGTTATTTTACAAATGATTTTTGGAAACTTCACAGCTTTGTGTCGTTTCCACTCTTCTATGTTCGGTTCATTAGCGAAAACATGATGTACCTTCAACTTTGACTTGGACAAACAGTTCTTCTCTTGCCTTTTTATTCTTTTAATAACTGAGCCTCTAGCTGTCAGAAAAAGACATGTCCTTGTTTTATGGCCATTTATTTATTTTTGGCATTATGTTCTACCCAAGAGAATAACCCCCTAAAAAACTAAAAAACATGCCTGAAGTTGATTTTTAAGGACTCCTTCTGAACATTTTGAGCAGGAACGTGGATAAATAAAGTACATCTATCTATCTATCTATCTATCTATCTATCTATCTATCTATCTATCTATCTATCTATCTATCTATCTATCTATCTATCTATCTATCTATCTATCTATCTATCTATCCATCCATCCATCCATCCATCCATCCATCCATCCATCCATCCATCCATCCATCCATCCATCCATCCATCCATCCATCCATCTATCTATCTATCTATCTATCTATCTATCTATCTATCTATCTATCTATCTATCTATCTATCTATCTATCTATCTATCATGTCATCTGCTCTCACTGACATCATGTTTGATTTTGGTTGAAGCCTTTTTAACCCAGAAACAGATGCATTATTATTATTATTATTATTATTATTATTATTATTATTATTATAACTCTGAACATCAGTTTATGTGGAAGCAAAATGAAAGACTGATGCAGCTTTAAGCGTTTCAGACTCAACTAAACTACTGCTTTTTGCTCAATAAAGTTGTTGCAGATCCGTCTTTGTATTATTGCTTTTTAGGAAATATTGGCAATGATAGGTTTTGTTATGGCTCAAAGGTGCTTTACAGGGAAACGTTAGCTATGGTTTCACAGATATGACACCAAATCTTCTGACGATATTGAGATGGATTTTGTTGAATAAATCTGATACAAGAACAACAGAATGTTCCTACACTGCAAAAATCTAAATCTTACCAAGTATATTTTTCTAATTTCTAGTCCAAATAGCTCATCACACTTAAAATAAGACATAATCACCTAAAGATTAACTTTTCAATGAGATATAAGAACTTATTTTTAGACAATAGATCTGGAAAATTTTATTTCAAGAAATCTTACCAAGATAATTTTCACTTGTTCCATTGAATTTTTTTGTTTGCCTGAATTAAGCAAAAAAAAAAAAAAAAACAACAAAAAAAAAAAACAAAACTTGAAGAAAGCAAAAAAAAAAAAAAAAAAAAAAAAAAACCTTGAATTAAGCAAAAAAATCTTGAAGTAAGCAAAAAAAAATCTTGAATTAATCAAAAAATAATAATAATCTTGAATTAAGCAAAAAAATCTTGAATTAAGAAAAAAATCTTGAATTAAACAAAAAAAAAATCTTGAATTGAGCAAAAACAATCTTGAATTAAGCAAAAAACATTCTTGAAGTAAGCAAAAAATTCTTGAATTAAGCAAAAAAAAAAAAAAAAATCTCGAATTAAGCAAAAAAAAAATAAAAAAATCTTGAATTAAGCAAAAAATTATTGAATTAAGCAAAAAAAATCTTTAATTAAACAAAAAAAATTAATAATTTCTTGAATTAAGCAAAAACAAGCTTGAAGTAAGCAAAAAAATCTTGAATGAAGCAAGAAAAAAAATCTTGAATGAAGCACAAAAAAAATCTCGAATTAAGCAAAAAAAAAAAAATCTTGAATTAAGCAAAAAAATCTTGAATTAAGCAAAAAAAAAAAAAAAAATCTTGAATTAAGCAAGATAATTTCCACTTGTTCCATTGGCATTTTTTCGGTTAATGAAAGATTTTTTTTTTTTTTTGCTACCTTCAAGATTTTTTTTTTTGTTGTTTTTGCTTAATTCAAGATTTCTTGAAATAAAATTTTCCAGATCTATTGTCTTAAAATAAGTTCTTATATCTCACTGAAAAGTTACTCTTTAGGTGATTATGCCTTATTTTCAGTGTGATGAGATATTTGGACTAGAAATGAGAAAAATATACTTGGTAAGATTCAGATTTTTGCAGTGTAGGAACATTCTGCCGTTCATCTGTGTGTCACATTTATCCAACACAATCCATCTCAATATCGTCAGAAGATTTGGTGTCATATCTGTGAAACCATAGCTAACGTTTCCCTGTAAAGCACCTTTGAGCCATAACAAAACCCACCCAACCCATATTTGATAACAAGCAATAATACAAACGTTGATATTTTGACTAGAAATGAGAAAAATACACTTGGTAAGATTTAGATTTTTGCAGCGTACTGGGCTCAGAAGAATAGATGGCTGATACAGCAACACGATGGTGCGAATGTAAAATGAAAGAACATATGGACATACGGATTTGTGGCAGGACTAAATAAATCCAGCTTAATCATTGTTTGATATAAACCAAACACAGGACGCACATTGTGGAGGTGATGAAGTCTGGAGGGGAATGTATCAAAGCCTGAAGCATGAGTGACTGCAGAGTAAAAAAATAAAATAAATATCTATAATAATCAGAACCATAGGGACCTTTAATGCCTGAAGCTATTTCAGTCGGAGCCAGCCCTCACCTTCTGTGCAGCTGATAAAAGCTAACTGTCCAGCTCTTTATTATTTCTCAGCTCTCTCCTGATTTTATTCCACCTGACCTCCTCTGGTGACTTGTCCTCTTTTTTTTTTTTTTTTTTTTACTCTTACATCGAACTGGACTAAATCTGCTCTTTAAATCACAAAAAAAAAAAAAAGAAAAGAAATGCTTGTCTTGCATTTATATCACACTGTTAAAAATGCAAGAAACATGGCTGGGGTTTCATGTTTTTTTTTTTTTTCTGACAGTTGAGACTCTCTAAGTAATTTACCGAAGCTGTGAACAAAAACACAAACTAATGAACCAACGACTCTGGATTCTACATTTATTCATTCGAGAGGTGTTTGGCATTTAACAAAAATCATGTTGTCCAGAGCATTTTCAGCTCAAACACCCCCACCCCCCCAACATGATCTTATATCTCATCTAGATGTTGTAAAACAGTGTTTTGAATTTCCATAATTAAAACAAATGTACTTTTTTTTTCCAGTTCTCTTTTTACTGGTGTTTTCCATGGTTCACATATTTATTCACATAATTCACCATTCTACAGAAGCGTATTGCATTCACACAAAAAAATAATTTCGGCTCTGTTTTTCTGAATTAATGAGATAATCATCTCATAATTACGAGAAAAAATAAGTTAAAAAAAAAAAAAACGGTGTTGTTTTTCTGAGTTGACGAGATACTGTTTTCTGAAAAAAAAAAAAAAAAAACATCGGTTCTGTTTATCTGTGTCAGTGGGACAGTGGTCCCTGATCCAACAGGAGCTCCTTCTACCTGTGCTGCTGAAAACCTCTCGGGGGAGCGTGAAGCTGTTTCCGTTGTCGTAGCCGGTTCCAATTACGGATCATGGAACTAGTTTCGTTCACAGAACTCAGAACCAAGCTGTGCTCTGACCTCCAAGCCCTGCTTCATGCATGGATCAAGCCCTTCAAGCACACCGGCGCTTGGAGCCTGTAGCCTGGCATCCTGACAGGGCACGACCACGGTGATGGGAGTTGGCGTTAATGAAGTCAAATAAAATGACATTCACCAGCATTAAAGAAAATAGAAACAGCAGAAGAGTGCAAATGTGTATTCATTTATTTGTCGGACCTGATGGAAAGCATTAGTCAGAACTAGATCCGTGGAGGAGCGGCTTGGTGTCCCGGTTCACCCCCCCCCCCCCTCCCCGGATAGCTTTCCATCAGGTCCAGGTGGAAAGCTATCTGAGGGTGGGGGTAAATTAAACTTACTGTACAAAGGTTCTTCTCAACACGAGTCTAAATCTGATTTGCGAGATGTTTGTAAATTTGTTGTACAAAAAGCTAAAAAAGAGACTAACAGCAGATATATATCTGTTGTTGGGGTTAAACTATGGCATGAGGCCAGCATGGATTTAAGAATGTGTAGCCCATTTTTGATGTTTAAAAAAATGGTACATAAGGCCATTTTTGAAGGATACAATTGTTAAGCTCTAATAAGTAATAAGTAAATAATTTGTTTTTGATTCTACATTAAATTACCATTAATTTGGTGGTTAAGTTTTCTGTTTTTCTGGTTTATTTTCACCTTTTTATGTTTCGCTTGTTTGTTCGCTTGGATACATTGTTGTTGTTTTTTTGTTTTTTCCTATATTGGATGCTGGGCAGCTGAATTTGTTCTGTAGGACAGGCATTAATATAAACATTCTGCTTCTGCCTGGGCCTTTTCAGTCGTTAACCTGTTGGTAATGTTTGTAATGTTTGTGGTGTTGTTGTTGACACTGGTTGTATTACTATGTGTTGACTGAATAAAGAATTTCATCATCATCATTAAGTCCATTTTATGTCTGTTTCTGTGTCATGTTTTGGTAGTTTAGTTCCTGTTATGTCTTCTGCAGTATTTTCCCCTTGTGTTTTTTTTTTTTCTCAGTTTTGTTGTGTTATATAGTGGGTATAATAGAGTTAACCTTTAACCCAGTGTTTTTCAGCCTTGGGGTTGGGACCCCATGTGGGGTCGCCTGAAATTTCTAGTAATTGATAAAAATAAAATTAAAACCTTACTAATAAAAAATATACGGTGAGTTGAGAGTAGGGATGGGAATCAGTAAGAATTTAATGATTCCGATTCCATTGTCAGTTTTGCTTATCGCTCCAATTCTTTATTGATTCTCTTATCGATTCTCATTGGGTGAGGGAATAAAAGAATACAAACAGGTGTGTTTGCATTAACTGTCTTTTATATTTCCATCTCTGCACAGAAAATAGAACATATACAGTATGCACAAATAAGAATAACAGATGATGCCAGGCAAGGCTCGGGGGGTTGGGGGGGGGTGCTACAGTGCAAGTGAAACTTAAGATGCTTTACTAATTCCTGTCTTCCGTTGGTTGTGCACCACATTTTCCTTTTCCCTATCTTCAGAAACTTTTATTTTAGGGGCAGGGTGTGTGTTGCCCCTCCCAGAACCGGGCCCAGACGGCCTGGTGTTCACTCTGCTGTTAGATTCACAAGCGTTGCTAAGTAGTGTATCAAATATGTGACATTCCTGTAAATGAATCACATGCTGTGGACAAATGTTTGAGCAGATTGGAGGGATTCCAGCCTTTTGAAGAAATAGAAGCTTTTACAGTGTTCCAGTGGACCTGGTGTCGTCTTTTTAGACCGTTCCTGTCTCAACGCCATGTTGGCTACGTTCTGACCAAAACAATGCAGTGTACGGGTGACGTCATCACGCATGTGCAATGAAGATGGAATTGTTAAGCAGAATCGTTTGGCAGGCAGGCAAACGATTCCAAGGAATTGAGCTACTGGGAATCGAGAACCGGTTCTCGATTCCCATCCCTAGTTGACAGAGACAATCCCAGTCCATAACAGACATGACAAACTGAAGCTGAAACTGAAACACTGTGGTTCTGTTTATCTTTCAAATGTTCATTGTGGTCAGTTTCAGATGCTGCAGCTCTTTCATAATTCATAGTTTGAGTTCTTGTTTGTTCAGTATTAATTGTTAGCCTTGTAAATCCAAGCTGGACTGACTGTACATATCCTGACCAAGGAAAATCAAATTCTCACGTTGTGCAGTAATCTACACCTGGATTTTCTGCCTCCATCCATAACACTGGTCAACAACAAATTTATTGTTTAAGTTTTTTGAGCTGATTTAGGATAATTTTGGTGTGCTGAATCCAAAAATCACATTAATTTTGCTCAATCAGGTCAACTTTCTGAACCATGCTACATATTGGCTTTTTAACATTTTTGCTCACATTTATGGGCATTTTCCCATCATATGATACAAAATTCTTTCATATTTCTTGCAATAAACGAGTTCTGAAGATTTTACTTTTGCCAATTTATGATTAATGTTTTTTTTTAATATTACAGGTGAATGAAATGGCTTCGACTAGAAGATCTTGCAAAAATAAGCCTGATGTATTCTGCTACATCTACAGTGAATACACCATTGTACCTAACAGGAATCAAGTCACAAGTTTCATAAAGTGTGCTTACCAATCTTATTTTGGTATTAAACTTGGTGACCAAGATAAAGTTTACAAAAATGTAATCAATTTTGTGAGAAGATCAAATTTTTCAAAATCAAATTAGCAAAAAAAACCTGACCTGATTGAGAAAAACAGATGTAATTTTTGGATTTAGCGGTGCAAAATGGTCCTAATTCAGTTGAAAAAACGTAGACAACTTACAAAAAATATTTTTTTGTAACCCAGTGTAATTATACATAATTACACATTATAGCCTAAATATTGTCTAAAATTAATGTTTATTTACAACATAGTATAGCAAACTATTACATGATCAAAAATATATTCATTTTAGCTAAAAAAATTTTAAAAAAAGTCTCCGTTTTGAATGTCTGAGGTCACCAAAAATTTGTGATGTTAAAATGGGGTCATGAGCCAAAAAAGGTTGGGAACCACTGTTTTAACCTTAACTCTAACACACATTTATCCACTTCTGTCAGGAAGCCGCAGAGTCATCCAGTATTTCTATTCTCTATTCATCTGAGGTCAATTATTCTAATTACATGTGGTCATTCAATAACAGGCTAAAGTTAATTGTTTAATCTTCATTTCATTCAGTGAAACAGGATGTGTATTATAGATGCGAAGCAACTATGACACAAAGTCTGGAAAAAAACAATGGGCCAGTTCCACAGCGACTGCCCTCAGCTAATAGAGCTGAGTGAGTTGCATTTGCATCCACAGTCTGCTCCCTTTAAGCATCTATTCACAAAATGGATTTTTTTTTTTCATCTTACAATTACGAAAGACCTTGTGCTAATGATATGCTAGCAACTGAGTGCAATTCGCCCTTGTGTGCATCTGTTGTTCGAGGCCGTTCTCTCCATTTCAGTGCACAGAAACCCTCAAATTGCACATGTTTAATGATCGGTGTTGTGCACATACAGACACAAAGCAGTGCAACAGTGTAATCTTGCTTCTCTAGTATTTTGCATCTATAACACAATCTTTAGAAGTCCATCAAAATTATCTATTGATGCAACTCAAGCAGGTCTGAAATGAGTTCGACGTCTGAATCTTAAACACTGTCGGTCATGTTTCTGGTGTTTTGCAGAAACACAGTTGCTGAGGTCTGGGAGCTGAGAGACATTCTGTGCACATTTGCACTCAATACAGCAGCGATAACAGTTAATCTGATGGAGATTAATGTTGTGTATTCTGCAGCTGGTACACACTGATTCAAGGGTTGTTAGGTTGAAGTACACACTTTTGTCTTGTTTGTACAGGTTTTACAGCTTCAAAAGCCATGCAATCTTTATGTGGATGTAGAAATTTTTATATATATATATATGCTTTATTTTGAACAGATTTTAAGTTTTTTTTAACAAACAGACAGTAAAACAAAAAAGTAAAGACATACGAAACAAGAGACGTTAACATACACAGACAGGGCAGTATCAAAACTTAAAGTACAACAATAAAAAAGTGGGTCAATGAGTCACAATGTTATCCCATCATAATAAGAGAGTTGTGTTAGTTTGTGTATTGTCCTGTTTCAGTCCATGTCAGATCATTCAGATACACTATATTGCCAAAAGTATTGGCTCACCCATCCAAATAATCAGAATCAGGTGTTCCAATCACTTCCATGGCTGCAGGTGTATCAAATCCAGCCCCTAGGCATGCAGACTGCTTTTACAAACATTTGTGACAGAATGGGTCGCTCTCAGGAGCTCAGTGAATTCCAGCGTGGAACTGTGATAGGATGCCACCTGTGCAACAAATCCAGTGGTGAAATTTCCTCACTCCTAAATATTCCACAGTCAACTGTCAGCTGTATTATAAGAAAGTGGAAGTGTTTGGGAACGACAGCAACTCAGCCACGAAGTGGTAGGCCACGTAAACTGACGGAGCGGGGTCAGCGGATGCTGAGGCGCATAGTGCGACGAGGTCACCAACTTTCTGCAGAGTCAGTGGCTACAGACCTCCAAACTTCATGTGGCCTTCAGATTAGCTCCAGAACAGTGCACAGAGCTTCATGGAATGGGTTTCCATGGCCGAGCAGCCGCATCCAAGCCATACATCACCAAGTGCAATGCAAAGCGCCGGATGCAGTGGTGTAAAGCACGCCGCCACTGGACTCTAGAGCAGTGGAGGCGCCTTGTCTGGAGCGACCAATCGCACTTCTCCATCTGGCAATCTGATGGACAGGTCTGGGTTTGGCAGTCGCCAGGAGAACGATACTTGTCAGACCGCATTGTGCCAAGTATAAAGTTTGGTGGAGGGGGGATTATGGTGTGGGGTTGTTTTTCAGGAGCTGGGCTTGGCCCCTTAGTTCCAGTGAAAGGAACTGGGAATGCTTCAGCATACCAAGACATTTTGGACAATTCCATGCTCCCAACTTTGTGGGAACACTTTGGAGCTGGCCCCTTCCTCTTCCAACATGACTGTGCACCAGTGCACAAAGCAAGGTCCATAAAGACATGGATGACAGAGTCTGGTGTGGATGAACTGGACTGGCCTGCACAGAGTCCTGACCTCAACCCCACAGAACACCTTTGGGATGAATTAGAGCGCAGACTGAGAGCCAGGCCTTCTGTCCAACATCAGTGTGTGACCTCACAAATGTGCTTCTGGAAGAATGGTCCAAAATTCCCATGAACACACTCCTAAACCTTGTGGACAGCCTTCCCAGAAGAGCTGAAGCTGTTATAGCTGCAAAGGGTGGACAGACGTCATATCGAACCCCATAGACTAGGAATGGGATGGCACTGAAATTCATATGCGAGTCAAGGCAGGTGAGCAAATACTTTTGACAATATACAGGGTGTCCCATAAGTCTCCATACATAGGAGACATAATACATTCCATACATATATGGTTCTAACATGTATCTCTTTATATTTCTTCTTTATAGTTCTTCAGCAGTGGAGGACACGCATTGAAATGTGTTCCCGACAAAATGGCAGTCATATAGAGCATATTATATAAATAAAAATGATTTATGTCAAGAAACATTTCTTTTTCCTTTGTATGGAGACTTATGGGACACCCTGTAGTGTATATTCTCATGTTGCATCAGATCATGCCCCATAAACCTGCTGACATATATCCATCATTTTCCTAAACATTTGTGCACATTTTCTGGAGTGCATATTTACACATGTTGAAAGTAAAACACACAGATGTTGACATATATGTGTATTTCTCATGAGAAAAACAAACTGTTGTCCTATTGGGGCGTCACATCTTCTGGGATAGGTGTCCATTTTAGCCAATAATTAGTAAATTTGTCCAAATTATGGCTCAAGGAGATAGTAAGTTTTTCCATATTGTATATTTCTTTAATAATTCCAATCCATTCCTTCTTTGTTGGGGGTTCTTCGCTCAGCCATTTTCTTATTATGGCTTTTTTACAGGCAGCCAGGATGTAGAAATCTATGGGGGTTTTTTTTTTTATTGTTTTTTTTTTTTTTTTACCACCTGTACAATCTCTCAAGTGGGTTTTTTTTAGTGCTGTCAAACGATTCAAGTTTTTAATCAGATTAATGACAGGGTTGCTGTGGATTAATTTCGATTAATCACAATTAAATATCATGCATTTTTAATCTAAATAAGTCATTTCATTTTGCATGGGCAAACAAACTCAAGACAGAAGGGAATATATATGCACTTAACGTGTTTGTCGTAAACTGGGTGACACGTTAGCTGAAGTGCTAGCAGAATCCCAGACTAACGTATGTTTTGCGTTAATGTGGTATTTTAAGATGGAAGTGCTTTGGTGAAAAGAAAACGCCTTCCTTGCAGAGTGTGTATGTTACGTTATGTCAGTTGACTGTTCCGTCTTGGTTTTTTTGTCCTCATATTTCCATCTGCAAAATACAGAGCATAATATTACAATAAATTGTGATAAATCGCTTAAGAAAGGTTAAATATAGAGAAAAAAATCAATTTGGTAACTGCCACAAAAGTAGTACTGGGTGTTTATGGGTTATGTAAGAATAAAAATAAAAAATAAAAACTAGGATAACACTGTCGCCTCACAGCAAGAACGACCTGGTTTTGATTCCAACCAGGGACTTTTCTGTGTGGAGATTTCATGTTCTCCTCGTGTTTGTATGGGTTCTCTCCAGCTTCCTCCCAGCATCCAAACACATGCACTGATTAATGAGGTTAATTAGTCAATGAGGTTAATTAGTTAATCTAAATTGTCCATAGGTGTGAATGTGAGAGTGATGGGTTGTTTGTCTCTAGGCAAAGCAAGGCAAATTTATTTGTGTAGCACAATTCATACACAGTGCTTTAAAAAAATGGAAAAGAGACTAATTTCAACATAATCAATAAAACATAAATAATAATCAATTGAAATTTCAGTTGTTTTTCAGTTTGTTCTGCGTTTCTTTCAGTTGTTCTATGCACAGCTGAACTGAACCGTTTTCACCTGGACTTAAACACTGTCAGAGTACAGGTCTGTCTCACATCATCAGGAAGACTGGTCCAGAGTTCAGCTGCATAGAAGTGAAACACAGCTTCATCCTGTTTAGTCCTGACTCTGGGCACCAGCAGAAGACCAGTCCCTGAGGCTCTCAGGGTCTGAGATGGTTCAAATGGGACCAACATGTCACAGATGTACTTTGGTGCTAGACCATGGACCGACTTATATACCAGCAGAGCTGTTTGAAAGTCTGTTCTCTGAGCGAGAATAGACTCTGTACGTCAGCCCTGGTGACACGTCCAGGAAGAACCCCGCCTTCACCCATAGGTACCTGGGATAGGCTCCAGCACCCCCGCCCCCCAGTGACCTCGGGGGGGGGGGGGGGGGGGGGGGGGGGGGGCTATGTGCTTCTGTTATACATTGAAGCTTACACATCCAATAGTCCAACCACTTTCATTTTGACATGGGGGGAATCTGCTGCACCTCCTTTATACTAATAGCCAGTGATTTTTTCTTGATTTCTTTCCCCTCCCGACCTGCACTTGCACCCCTCGGGAGAGTGTCCACCCCCATTGAAAACATGCGGTTTGACGTAAACATCTGTTTGCCACATTGTTATCAAATTTTCTGCAGCCAGGGAGCATACCAACATCTGTCTAGTTGTGCATATTTAGTCATAATAATACTGAAATAACAGGTTCTTATTCTATTATTACAATTAAAGGGCTGTAAAAGAAGGGTTTTCATAATAAAATGGTTGATTGTCTTAATACTGAAAATAAGAATTGATCATCAAACAGCTGTTCAACAAAAATGATCAATAAATGAAAAGCAATGTGATGTGTGTATTTTGGAATAAAAAAGACACAGGAGTTGAGTAGTAATTATTTATTGTGTTACAAAACATGTACAATAATTTTGCTCTTATAACAATAAAATTGTGCACATGTTTTCACGCTCATTGGGTCGCCATTTTATCAGTTTTTATCCGATTTTCTTCAAATTTGGAGGATTGCAAGATCTAGTAATAAGATGGCCAAAGACACATTTTGGGAATGGTTTTAGGAGTATCTTTTTGCAATACTGATTAATAACTGATGCAAATATACTTGTACACCTTGATTGTGATCAGGCTGAAAAATGAAATTGAATGTGACAATGCGTAGAGGAATCAATTGTGGATGGACTGTAGGAAACGAGCCCAGGTCTTTTATAGCTGCAGTGAGTTTTTCTAGGTTTGCCTGGTTTGGTAACAGGTTAAACCACTGAAATGATGATTATTGTGTTCTGTTTTTCCAAATGAGCGGGATGATCTTCTTGGCTCTGGTTAATACAATTAGGATGAAGGTGGTAGGTGGAGAGACCAACCCTATGACCCCCATGATCCATCTAATCGGTGGATGGAGTCAAACCATTTTATTAAAATTCCCAAACACATCATTGAACGTCCTTGCATTTGTACGTTCATATCTGGACAAAAACTTGAACTGGATTTATGTAGCATTAACACGGCACAAACTGAATTATTGGGGCTGTAATTTACCGTCGCTTGATTCTAATGGTATTCGTCCTAAAATTTGCCCTTCAGTGATTTGTGCGACGCTGAGCGCACGCCTGTAATGATTTTACAACGACGTGATGCAATTTATGCTTTACTGTAAATGTACCCATTATATCCTTGAGGATGTTCGTCATCTGTGACTGGAATAAATCTGGATGTTTTGTGGATATGTTCAGAGAAATGTTCAAAACCACAGGCTGTAAAATATTCCTGTAAGTAGTCCAAAGAATACGAATCAGTGTGGTGCGGTAGTATAGACCAGGGGTGTCAAACTCATTTCAGTTCAGTTTCACATTCAGCCTAATATGATGTAAAGTGGGCCAGACCAGTAAAATAATATAAATAATAGGATAAGAACTTAGAAATAATGTCAACTCCAAAGTTTTCTCTGTGTTTTTGAGTGAAAAGAGTAAAATTCCATCATGAAAATGTTTACACCTACAAACCGTACTTGAACATAACATGAGCAAATATGAACAACCTGAAAATTCTTAAGAAAAAAAGTGCATTGTTAATAATATTACGCCTAAGTTGATCCTTTATATATGTGCATCACAACTTAAAGATTTAGTAACAGGCCGAATATTGTTAAAATTCCACATACTTCTTTAAAAACATTTCAGATTGTTCATATTTGTTCAGGTTATTCATATTTTTTTGTAAAAGGATAGTCTGTAAATGTAACTTTTTTTGGAATTTAACTTTTTTTTACACTAAAATATAGAGGAAAAAATGCACTTTTCAGTGTTTATGAGTTATTATGATAATATTTAACTAGTCTGATCCACTTCTAAGATGAAATGACCTAAAATTATTTTAACATCCTAGATTATTAATATCTTCAGTGTAATTTTTGCATTTCAGGGGCCGAATTGGACCCTTTGGCGGGCTGGTTTTGGCCCCTAGGCCGCATGTTTGACACCTGTGGTATAGACACTTATCATCCATGATTTGTGTTTTTATGAATATTATATAATATATTTAAAATTTGAACATATTGCTTGTATGGTTATGTGACTGTGAGGCGTTCAAAGACTCACAGTGATACTGGATCATTTTTGTAGGGTCTGGTCCATGGTTGAAGAGCTCTTTTTTTCTTCCTAACCTTCTAGAATAATCAGAATATATAACAGCGTCTGCTTGCAGTCATTCATCAGGCAATGCCTAAGGGTGTATGTCTGTCAGACTTACATACGTGCGAAATGTAGAAATAATATTGAATGCGAGGCGGATAAATTCTGTGAAATGTTAAAAAACCTGTAGCTGTAAAATATTCCCCTGAATAGATATGTGATTTCATAATATACTCACAGACTGTCCACAATTTGTGTTTTTATTCATACAATATTGTATAACTTAGAATATATTATTATGTCTGACTGTGAGGCGTTCAAAGACTAACAGTGATATTGGATGATTTTTGTAGGGTCTGGTCCATGGTTGAAGAGCCCTGATTATCTTTCTATTCTTCTAGAACACAGGTGTCAAACATGCGGCCCGGGGGCCAAATCTGGCCCGCCAAAGAGTCCAATCTGGCCCGCAGGATGAATTTGTGAAATGCAAAAATTACACTGAAGATATTAATCAATAGTGTAAAAATAATGTTATTTCAGGTTCCATACATACACATATAAACCAATTAGATCTCAGTTGGGTCAGACCAGAAAAACACTATCATAATAGCCTATAAATAATGACAACTGCAGATTTTATCTTTGTTTTAGTGTAAAAAAAAGTAAAATTACATGCAAATGTTTGCATTTACAAACTATCCTTTTGCAAAAAGCGCAAATAACCTGAAGAAATATGAAGAACGTGAAATGTCTTCAGAAAAGTAAATGCAATTTCACCAATTACTAAATATTTTGTGTATTTGTAATTGTAATATAAAGTTGTAACGCACATGTGTAAATGTTAAACTGATAAACTGAGGCAGAATATTGTTAAAACTGCACTTGTTTTTCTTAAGACATTTCAAGTTGTTCATGTTATTCAGATTTTTAAGGAAACTATGTAGATATAAACATTATCACAATGTAATTTTACTTTTTTCACTAGTATTATTTTACTGGTCCGGCCCACTTCACATCATATTGGGGTGAATGTGGCCCCTGAACTAAAAAGAATTTGACACCCCTGTTCTAGAATAATCAGAATTTATAACAGCGTCTGCTTGCAGTCATTCATCAGGAATTGCCTGAGGGTATATGTGTGTCAGACTTACATAGACGTGAAATGTAGAAATAATATTGAACATGAGGTGGATAAGTTCTATGAAATGTTAAAAACCCTGTAGCTGTAAAATATTCCCCTGAATCCATGTGATTTAATAATATACTCACTGACTGAACTTACAATATATCATCTATATGTCTGACTGTGAGGCGTTCAATGTGTCATAATGCCATTATGTAATTTTTATACAGTCTGTGGTCCATAGTGGATGAGCTGTAATTCTCTAATTCAACTTGTGCACAACTTCCATCTACACTATTGACCGTAAAGATGAAATAACATTATTTTCCAATACATTCCTTGTTTTATTCCTGTTTATACACATCAGTAAGATAGAATATATTTCCTGTGTGGCTATGTGACTTTGAGGCGTTCAAAGACTCATAGTGATATTGGATCATTTTTGTAGGGTCTGGTCCATGGTTGAAGAGGGCTGATTTTCTTGCCAATCTTCTATATCAGGGGTGTCAAACTCCTGTTAGTTCAGGGGCCACATAAAGCCCAATATGACCTGCAGTGGGCCGGATCATTAAAATACATAAATAATATCAATTCCAAAATTTGTATGTCTAATTTCTATGTTTTAGAGTGAAAAAAATAAGATTATATTATTAACATTTCTACATCTACAAACTATCTTTTAAAAAAATATGAAAAACATGAACCATGACCAAAATGAAATTTATTAAGAAAAAAAGTGCAATTTTAACAATTTATGCCATTATTTGGCCCCAGCTTCTCATTTTTACATGTTCATTACAATGTACAGATCACAGTGGATCTACAAATACACAAAACATTTAATAACAGACAGAATATTGGTACAATTACTCTTAAATCTCTTAAGATATTTCAGGCTCATATTTGTTCAGGTTTTTCACCTTTTTTTTGTAAAAGTCTAGTCTGTAAATGTTAACATTTTTGTGTAATTTTACTTTTTTCACACTAAAACAAAGAGGAAAAATGTGGTTTTTGTTATTTATACTTTATTATGATAGTATTTTACTAGTCTGACCCACTTTAGATGGAATTCAACAAAATTTATTTTAACATCCTTGACTGTTAATCTCTTCAGTGTAATTTTTGCATTTCACTAATTCATCCTGCGGGCCAGACTGGACCCTTTGGCGGGCTGGTTTTGGCCCCCGGGCCACATGTTTGACACCCCTGTTCTAGAATAATCAAAATCGATAACAGCGTCTGCTTCCAGTCATTGATGACAAAAGGCCTAAGCCACAGGTGTCAAACATGCGGCCCAGGGGCCAAAACCGGCCCGCCAAAGGGTCTAATCCAGCACCTGACATGCAAAAATTACACTGAAGATATTAACAATCAAGAATGTTCAAATCATTTTAGGTCAATTCAATCTAAAGTGGGTCAGACCAGTAAAATACTACCATAATAACCTATAAACAATGAAAACTGCAAATTTTTGTCTTTGTTTTAGTGTAAGAAAAGTAAAATTACACAGAAATGTTTACATTTACAAACTAGCCTTTTACAGAAAATGTAAAAAACCTGAAATGTCTGAAGAGAAGTCAGTGGAATTGTACCAATATTCTACCTGTTACTAAAACTTTTGTGTATTTGTGGATCCACTGTGATGTAATGCACATGTGTAAATAAATAGTGTCAAATTTTCAAATTTCTCTTATTTTTCTTACAAAAGTTCATAGATGTAGACATTTTCATTATGTCATTTTACTATTTTTCACTTAAAAACACAGAGAAAACTTTGGAGTTGATGTTATTTATAATCAGTTCTTATCCTATTATTTATATAATTTTACTGGTCCGGCCCACTTTGTATCATTTTAGGCTGTATGTGACCCCTGAACTAAAATGAGTTTGACGCCCCTGGCCTAAGGGTATATGTGTGTCAGACTTACATACACATGAAATGTAGAAATAATATTGAACATGAGGTGGATAAGTTCTATGAAATGTTAAAAACCCTGTAGCTGTAAATCTTTTCCTGAATCCATGTGATTTAATAATATACTCACTGACTGAACTTACTGAACTTACAGTATATTGTCTATATGTCTGATAGTGAGGTGTTCAAAGTGTCATAATGCCATTAAGTAATTTTTTATACAGTCTGTGGTCCACAGTGGATGAGCTGTAATTCTCTTATTCAACTTCTGCACAACTTCTATCAACACTGTTGACCACAAAGGTGAAATAACGTTATTTTCCAACACATTCCTTGTTTTATTCCTGTTTATACACATCAGTAAGATAGAATATATTTCCTGTGGCTGTCTGACTGTGAGACATTCAAAGACTCATAGTGATATTGGACCATTTTTGTCCATGGTTGAAGAGCTCTTATTATCTTACTATTCTTCTAGAATAATCAGAATCTATGATGAAAATCTATAACAGTGTCTGCTTCCAGTCATTGATTAGAAAATGCCTAAGGGTATATGTGTGTCAGACTTTTGTACCGAGGAGCTTTGTGTGAAGTGTAGAAATAATATTGAACATGAGACAACTATCTGGACATTTCACGGATAACTTCTATGAAATGTTAAAAACCTGTAGCTGTAAAATATTCCTCTGAATCGACATGAGATTTGATAATATACTCATTGGCTGTGTTTTTATTCATATAATATTGTATAACTTATAATATATTATTGTCTATATGTCTGACTGTGAGGCGTTCAAAGTGTCATAATGCTATTATGTAATTTTTACATTCTGTGGTCCACAGTGGATGAGCTGTAATTCTCTTCTTAACCTTATTCAACTTCTGCACAGCTTCTATCGACACCAGTGTTTTTCAAACTTGGGGTCGCGGCCCCACATGAGGTCACCTGGAATTCAAATGGGGTCGCTTGAAATTTCTAGTAATTGATAAAAATAAAAAGCAATATCTAATAAAAATATTTTTTTTACTAGGGATGCACCAATACCGATACGAGTACTGGGCATCGGCTCAGGCATCGGCACATACTCAGTGTATGTGCTCGTACTCGTAAAAGTAATCCAATACAAATGCACCGATACCACTTACGGCCGTGTGACATTCACAGTTCAGTGCAGCAGGTACGCAGCGGTGGAATAATGTGTGTGGAATGTGAAGAGTGTGAAGATTTTTTAAAATAAATGACGGTGATAAAAGTAACGCTGACTGCAAGTAACATTACAGACACAGACAGATACAGACGCAGCGTTCTTTCCGTCCTCTGCGTACATTCTATCTGTTTTCCAGGTGCTGGTGGGTGCGTACCCAGACAGAGAATACCAGCGGGAGTACAGAGCGGTGCGGACCGCCGCCAGCGGAAGTGAAAACAAAACTTATCACTCATTTCTCTTTTCTCCTCCTGCTGAAGCTAAGCTTTTAAACCTTACCAGTGAAAACGCTGCAATATTAGTATCACATTAGTGTTACCTCTGTCATCTCTATGTTTGTTATTACTGACTTTCTTCTTCTTCTTCTTAAAAAACTTTCCTCTTCTTCGTGGTATTTGTCCAGTATGGTTAATTAAGAGTGGCGCCCCCTGGTGGATTAATTGAGAAACGCTCATTCCAACACATTAAATGTCAGTAGCAGCACTTTGTTCCAGTCAGACTAATGACAACGACAATAAAGCACATTTACAAAAGGAACTAAGAACTGGAATGGGATTATTAAGTACTCGTATCGGTACTCGGTATCGGCAAGTACTCAAATGTAAGTACTTGTACTCGTACTTGGTCTGGAAAAAAGTGGTATCGGTGCATCCCTATTTTTTAATGATTCAATATATATTTCATTATAATTAACCCCATATAGGGTACTCAGAAATACTCTGAAATTCCAAATTTCCAACTTAGTGTGTTATTGAAGGACATAACAAGACTCTTACTTTTGTGAATATTTTCAAAAATTTTTTATTGATATGTAGAAAATAAAGGTTAATGAAGTTACCGTATTTGGGTCCTAACCCCAAAGTGGCAAAAAAAAACAAACAAACAAAAAAACTAAACAAACAAACAAACAAACAAAAATAAGTATAAGTATATAAGATCTACATTCTGAGTGATTCTGTCACAGAGGATGTACATTAACTGACCAGATTCATGCTTTTGTCAAGGGACGTCACACTCCTGCAGCTTTTACATGATCTTTTAAAGATGGATCAATACGGTCACATTCCGTTTTTCACACCTTCGTAGCTCTGTATTCACACTGACATTTGTTAAATCTAATTAGGCAGCAGTAGCTACAGAAAGGACATGGAGCTTCTGGGAGTGTCATGCCATGGTTATTTTCAGAGAATGTCTGATCTCAACCATATTGTTGTAAAAAATGAAATGAAGAAATGCCAGATTTTATTGACTTCAAGCTCTAAATTTGCATATGGTTAGGTATGATGATTTATCTGGTTTCTTATTAACCCATAAAGACCCAAACATCCACCATCGACCAAAAGCATCGACTGATCTAAACTGTTTAATACCTGTTGATCCATTAATCCTATCAATACATGTAAATAATTGGTGTAAAACACAGTTTATCATTTTTTCACGGTCAGTGGGACGTTCAGAGGCTCTGTAGTTACCATGGAAACACCATCATCTTCTACAACGTTGATTCACCAGTAAAACCCGTGGAGTTGGATCAATGACAGTGGATGGACACACTGGGTTTATGTTCAGTTAATGAGAGATTTGACTGAAAAAGACACTTTTTTGTCAATGTTCTCTGTTCCAGATATAATAACCTTTAAATTTACTCTGAGCTTTTATGAAAATCTACATGATCAGGTCATGATTTCTTGTGTGTTTTTTTTCTCTTGTTTGCATTATTTTCTTTTTCTTGTGTTTTTTTCTTGTTTGCGTGATTTTCTTTTTCTTCTCTGTGTTTTTTTTCTCTTGTTTGCGTGAGTTTCTTTTGCTTGTGTGTGTTTTTTTCTTCTTTGTGTGATTTTCTTTTTCTTGTGCATGTGTTTTTTCTTCTGTGCCTTTCTTTTTCTTGTGTGCTTTGCTATTTGTCATTGGTTTTCCCTTCAGGGCCACCGTACTTTTCCCATATAGGAGCTGTGTCTCCTAGACCAAAGCCACCTCTGCCATGTTGGACATGCCCACTATGTCCAGATGTCCAGGGCAGCCTGTGCCTCTGCTGTTGCTGCTTTTGGGAGACACTTCTTCCCAGTTCTAAAGGTGGCAGCAGCTCCACATACCAACAGATCCTTGGACCCTGTTTGGGTCATCTCCAGTCGTACCTTGGCACACTTGTAGTCCTCTGTCAAACTTCAGATTGGTGAAAAGAGCACCATCGACATACAGCTGTATGCTGCTCATGCATCTAAACAGCCTAAGCCATCTCCTTATCTGCACGTTCACCAGTCTGTCCAGTCAGCTGATATGGGATGTAGTGACCTCCACATTAGGTGGACCAACCAACAGACCAAAGTGGTACCAACTAGGGCTGGGTATCATGGCCAATTTCCATAATCGATTCGATTTCAATTCATAAGGTTCTGAATGGATTAATCACAATTTGATTTGATTTGCTCTAATATCAGTTCGATTCAGTATTAATTGATTGATTCAGATTAATTCAGTGATACCAAAGTACAATTTTGAGTTGTAACCTGATTATTTGACTACTGCAGTCATGTAACACATCAATACTGGTATCAATATTGATATTAGAAAGGAAATAAAAATGACATTTCAGCAGTAGGTAGCTGAATCTGCTCTGAAAGAAGAAACGTTCCCATGTTTCTACAGTGGCTCAGAACGGACTTCTTTGTCATCTTTATTCTGTTTCATGGCTGATGGCTTCTACTCATTGGGCGGGGGGGAGTTTGCACTCTGTGATAGTTGGTTGGAGCTGGGGGTGCTCCGTGATTGAGGGGGGTAGTGTAGCGTAGCAGTCGGACATTGTCACTTTACTGTTCATCCAAGCTAATATTCCAAGAACGACCGGCTTCCGCGACTCGCCTCGCAGAACCTCCAGGCGGCCAGTTCCTTCACACTGTGGGTTTGACTTTGAGTTGAGGCCAGGAGGACCACCAGCAGAGGGATTTTCCCCACCCTTCCTCGGCGTCTTTTCCGCGCCAGAGCTGTCACGAGTGAGACTGTATAAATATGTTACCTGTAGTAGGAGCTTTATTTGATAGAAGTCGTAAGCCTGTCTAAATGAGCTACCTTTACTCATATTCATACGAATAAGTAAATAATGGGGTTTTTCTACAGCAGAAGCATTATTTCATTTTCAAGTAGGTGTGTCGAAACATAAGGAAGCATGTTTTGAGAAAAACTCACTGAATCAAATAGTCAGATGATCCAGTCGCCTGATTGGTGAGTCCCAGTCTTGTCCCGCCTCCCTGTACACTAAACAGGTCCAGAGGATGGCCTCATTAATTCTTAATAATGACTCCCATCCTTTACCAGGTGAATTCCACCTCCTTTCCTCTGGATGGAGGTACTTAGTCCAAAGGTGCAGGACACAGTGTTTATAAAAACAGCTTTGTTCCTGTCACCATCACTGAGCTCAAGAAGAAACAGTGACATTGCACTTTATTAGCTTATTTTAGTTATTTATCCCATTTCTTTGCTCTATTTATTATTATTGTGACTTCAAATTTTTAAATTTTATGTTCTTATCCTGGTTTTTATCCCAGACTGTTTTTATCTTCTCTGGGGTTTTATTGTGTTCTATTGCATCTTGTTTTTATTTATTTGATCTTATTTATTTCTTTTATTCTCTTACTTATCTATGCTGCTATACCGATGAATGGTGGAACACTGAACACTGTTTGTCCTGTCTTTCTGTCCTGTCTGGAAGCTCGATCAACTACCTGTCTAACATGTTCAATGTATGTGTTGTTGTAATATCAAAGCAATCTCCTAGACTGCAAAACAAATCTACCCATGGGTACAAATAAAGTAACCTTGAACCTTGAACCTTGACGGGGTAGCGTCACTCGATAGATGTTGCTGTCGATGTAAGTGTAACCCACATGTTTACTAAACCAATACATGTGATTTGATTGTAATACCTCAGCCCCACCACAAGGTGGCACATTAGCCCTGATGTAGTGATTTTTGAATGTGACCTCAGTCTGTGCAAGCGCCATCTTAGAGCGTGATACTGACCAGAGCACGTGCATTAGGATCGAGCTGACAAACCGGGGTATGTAACATGACGGAAACCATGTAAACCATCGAATAATCTTCACGCAGTGTCTTGATAGGCCTTTTGTTATTAGGAGAAGCCGTGTGAATGTGCACGAGAGAGAGAGAGAGAGAGAGAGAGAGGAGCCGGTTTCAGTGTGTCGTCCTCTGTGAGAACTCCGGTAAGAAAATGCTACATGCTAGAGAATAAGCCTGGTGGTTAGCTTTTTGATATTAGCTTGTTGTGTGGGAAAATTCCTGTTCATAGAAGTATATACGTAAGACTAGTCGGAGTCCCCGATAAGTTTCCTGAAATGTTTTTCCAATGTTTTAAACCCACCGTGGTACCAGCTGTATCATTGTGAACTTGAAAAGTAGCTTTAGAAAGATCGCTAACCGAGCTAGCAGGAAGCTAACATTAATCAAAGTTAGCACTGCTAGGCTAATTTAGGTATTGCCTGCAATACAAATGCTAATGGTGTGGCTTGTTAAGCTAAAATGCCACTACTGTAACATATGAAAGAGAAAGAGACGGCAGATGATACATAATTGTGTGGATATGATGCCAGTTATGATAGAGGAAGTGTTTGTTGATAAATGGAATGTGCATAATGTGTTTTACTGCACTGAAGATGTTCAAATATTCATGTTGGTTAAAAAGAAGAGTAAAAAAGATATACAGTCTAGGGTTTAAAAGATAAATATTGATTTGTACAGCTGTTTTAAAATATAAATAGTGCTTTATTAAAATAAATAAGTGTATTTATATTAAGATATAAGTTCATGTTAGGTCATTGTCATGATTGAAATACTTAAGTTGTGCTATAAATCTGATTTACATTGCTTTGATTGCTGTATCCTGTATCTCGGTATTGAGTGGAATAGAGTGAGAAGTGGAAATAGAAAGATGTTATGATTTGAATACAGAGTAATGGTTATTTGTTCTGCACTCGATGTGTAGACTGGTTTTTTCGTTTTGCCGTATTAGGACTTGATTCAGATTCCGAACCGAGGTGGTTCGGTGGCAAGCCAGGAAGGACGAACGACTCAGATGGAACGGTGCACGGTCTGGCCAACTGTGGGATCCACTCAGACGAACTAAAGACATCGCTTCACTTCAGTTGTGATACAGATAAGAACATACACAAAATCTACCCAGGTAGTAACCATTTGAACAGAACATTACACACACAAGACACAGAACTGAACTGAGCACTTACCTTCCAAGAAAGAAGGAGGGACAATTTATTTTGAACTTTTATTTATTTTATTTTATTATTTTTCAATTTTTTGGGAAGAGCTCTATTTTATTTTGTTGGTATTTTTTTGGTACCTTTATTTTCATACACTGTAAAGTATTATTGTTGTGGCAATAAATTGTCAACTGTTAACTTCATGGTATCGTTGCGTGACTATTACCAGTTTTCCGAACCTAGAGAGAATGTGTGTGTTGTAGTGTGTTCTTCTGATCAGGCTACAGGCGCTACATAAGCTACTAGTAGCTAACTTCGACGGAGCAGCTCAACTCGACAGAACACCGGTCGCGCTTCCGCATACTCCCGGTCCTGTTCTGAAAAATTGATCTCATCCACTTTTAATCAATTACGCAAAATTAAAAGGAAATCAATCCAAGATTGATCAAATCAATTTTTTTACCCAGCCCTAGAACCAACAAAGCTTCAGTTTCCCTGGGAGGGCAGTGTCATTGGTCGGTTTTAGGCCACTGATTGTGTCCTGGCTGAGTTGCTTTGTTTGTTCAGTATCATTGAGGTTGGTGTTGTACCACAGCCTGACACTTTTGATTGGTTTCTCAAGGATGGCAGGCACCTACCCCTCGTTGATGTTGAATCTTTCATTGGCAAGCTGGCCTTTAATGATGGAGATACTGTGGGACTTGCTGGGTTTGATTTTCATGCCCAGCCAATGGATGTTACCATGGAGCTTTTCCTTTCTTTTTTTTTTTTTTTTTTTTTTTTTTTAATTTGTCTGTGTTGACTGCTGATGGGCCGGGTCTTGGGGTCCTCTTTGTCAGTTGCTGGTCCTTGGAAGGGGTACGGTTGCATGGCTGAATTCATTGCTTCCTTTTTTTTCCTTTTTCTTTTTTTTTATTTATTATATTTATTAGATTATTGTCAGTTATTGTTATCATTATATTTTATCACACTATATAATGCACGTTTCGGACCCCGCCCCATGTGCGGTGTCCATCTGGCACGTCATTGTCCGACATGTGTTGCAGCATGGGGGGGGCGGGCGGGCATACGGGTGCAATGCCGCTGTTGCACCATGGGAGGGCGCCATCGTAAGGGTACAATGCACTCTCAAAAATAGAGGTATGAGATCAGAACATTTATGTACTTATAAGTACATTTTTTAAAAATGTTCTCTCAAAAGTACAATATTGGTCTTTAGGAGGCCAGAATTGAACCTTTAGACTATGAAAAAGGGTCCAAAGTTATGTAAAGTACAAATTTGTACTATAAGGTACCCTGCAGCATTAAAAAATGTGTGTAGACCATGAGAATAGGCATTAGGCTAGGAGAACTGAACAGTAGGACTAATTATAGTTCAAACATTAGGCTTAGCACATTGTTTATTATATATCATACTGTAGTTACTCTATATTATATTTAATAATAATTTGTGTTTTAATTTAATAGCCCAATTAGCTCAGTAATAATAGACTAATAATTTATCTTATTAGAACGTCTGATTATTGTCATAATCTCTGTTTTATCAAGTTTTCATTCACACCTCTATGTCTTGATGTCGTAGCTTGCCTATGTCGTTTTTTTTTTTTTTTTTTCTCAATTAGGCCACCAGTTCAAACTTTAAACATCATGGCATTATCAACTATATGAGAGTTTTCTTTCTATGTAAAGTACTTAAGGTACAAAAATGGACCATTTCGAAAGGGTACAGAAATGTCTCTCAAAAAAGTACACCCCCAGCGACAAGCATTTGTACCCTTTTAAGTACAAGCTGGTACCTCTATTTTTGAGAGTGTACTGCTAATCATTGTAATTATCATTATTGTTGTTATTGTTGATATTTTCTTGTAAGGGTCTTCTTTTTTTGTTCTCCACCCTTTGCTCTCTTCGTCTTTCTTCTCTTTGCCTCTGTTTCTTCCTGTCAGGACGGGGATCAAAATATGGTTCAACAAAAAACAATAAACCGTGGAATATCAAGGGGTGCCTTATATACTTTATGAAGTTCCCCTTCATTTGTTCAGCCCAAAAAAGCAGCCAGACCATCACTCTGCTGTTATGATGCTGGACTGGAGCCTTTCTAACAGCCGTTTGGTGCATGGCTTCATAGTCGTTATGGTTGTCATATTGTCCATATATGCCCTGATTGAGGGCAGATGTAGACCACGCTCCACTCTCTCTCTTCCACCGGCCCACGCTGATGCCTGTATGATGAACTAATTATAGGCTGAAATGAACAAATTGTGATGAATCAAGCCAGTAAAAGTTACAGCCTAAACACATTCATTACAGATCCCAGAAATGTCCCAATAAAGCCTATGTGATGTCACTGAAAAGCTGAGAAACTCTACTTTACCTGACTTTTTAAAGCAAATTGGAAGGATTAGAGGTGCACAAGTTGTTGAACACGTTTTGACAAATAGCCACTTTAGCCACAGATGGTGGTGTCGGTTTTTGAGCGTTAATCATCTTTTTAAGATAATTACTGGGCTTTAATGTGGTTAAATAGGAACAATCACTACATACATTCACACCTTACTCACATATGCGTCTGTATCTGGGCAGTAGGAAGCAGATCCACATGAAACAGTCTGCACCAGCCAAGGTTATAAGAGTTTTGGATTTTTCATTATAGTTTAGTTTTATTTAGTTTTGCCTATTTTTCTCTAATTCAGTGGTTTTAATTACTTTTTAGAGCTAGGTTTGCTAGTTTTTATTCGTTTTTGTTTTTTTTCTAAAGGCTTCGTTGGAGTTTAATTCTAGTTTTTTCATATCTTTTATACTCAGTGCCAATGAAAATGCAACACTTGAAGATTCTTATATTTTTGTAAATCGATGAGGATTTTTATTTCATAAGCTCTTTGGAATTAATCATAGGCCATTTCTATACAGTAAAAATAAAAAATCACATCCAAATTTGTTGACAAAAAATAAGGATAAAGAAAGAAACTCAAGGACCCCCAAAACCAAAAGTCACAAAGCGGTCCCGGAGGCGCTGCAGCTCAATGTAGCGATCCTGCTGTGGCGTGGTCACACGTGCTCGTCCAGGGCGAGGTCTGTCTGCAGTTGAGCCAGTTTCTTCATGCCTCTGTTGCATCCTGACGATGGTGGACACGTTGCATCCAAAACGGCGCACCACCTGCCGAGCAGAGATTCCGGCCTCCAGGAGCCCCATAGCATGGCATCTTTGGTCACGTGTCAGTCCAGGCATCGCTGAGTTATTGCAAATGATTTTCATGCTTTTCAGCTTGCCTTTATATACAGAACATGACCGCTCCTTAACTGACCACAATTCCTTAAGTTTGGCAGTTCATTGCTGAGCAATGAGAAAAACAAGTCTTATGAATGCAGACAAGTTCATTCAAGCGTGACAATAGCTCAACCCGTCTCAGGTTGTTAAGAAATTGTCTGGGATTATCTTATACAGGTGAAACTTAAACATATTGATGCAGCTCAGGAACAAGAAATAAACATTCAAGTGTTGCGTTTTCATTGGCACTGAGTATATCTTCTTCTCCGTCATATTCAAATAATGTCATGCCGGCAGCCAGACGTTAGTCTGGTTTTGTCTGTCTTTTGTGTTTGTTTGTCACTTCCTGTTTTATTTTGTTAAGTTTCCCCTCATGTGTCTTGTCTGTCGTCTTTACTTCCTGTTCCCTGATCGTTCTTACCTTTCACCTGATTACCTGTCTCCGCCCTGATTTGCTCCACCTGTGTCTAGTTGTCTTCCCTCCCTTTTGTGTATTTAAACCCTGTCCCTTCCCCCTGTCAGTCGCCAGTTTGTTACTCTTGCAGTACTTACCAGCGTTCTGATCTTGTCTGTCTGTTTTTGGATTCCTGTTTTTGACCCGTTTTTGCTTACCCTGTTTTGCCTACTGCCTGCTCCCTGTCGGTTTTTTCTGCCTCATCTGATTCCCGGGTTCTGATCGCCTTGCCTGACTTTTGGTACGTGAGTTATTTGCCTTACCCTTATGTCCTGTCGCCTGAGTAATAGCTTGCCTGTGTATGACCTGTTTCCGTCCCTGACCTCCCTTTGCTTTTCCCCAGTCGGGAAAAAGACCCCGCTAACCACACGGGGAGACGGGTTGTCGTTCTCGGTCCGGAGGACTGATTCGAAGAGGAAATTACCACCTATTATCCTCAAGATTTTGTCAATAATATTTTTCCTACACCTGTGTGTGATTAATAAATTCTTTGAACTTAACATCTTGACTCTGAGTTCTGCTTTTGGATTCTGTGCCTGTACTAGTGCCATTACAGTACAAACTGGCCACAAAATGAATCCAGCAGAGCTCACTCAGGTCAAGGAGGCTATTCAGTCACAGGGGCACAGGCTGGGTGGACATGATCAGGCCCTCCATACCTTACTCGATAAAATGAACCAGTTAACCACACAGGTCGCCCTACTCACCAGTACCCAGGCTGCGGCGGCAGCCGCGTCAGGCGAGAACCGGGCCGCCAGTCCACCAGTGAGAGACTCGGCTGAGCCTCACATTCCGGCACCGTCCAAGTACTCAGGTAATCCCGATACTTGTCGAGATTTTTTCACTCAGCTCCAGCTCATTTTTGAGTCTCAGCCCGTTCGTTTTTCCAAAGACTCTGTTAAAATAGCCTATGTGGCCAGTCTGTTAGAGGGACCCCCTCTGAGTTATTTCAACGCTCTTTTTGAGCAGAATTCCCCAGCGGTTCAGTCTTTTCCCTCCCTAGTGGCTGAACTTAAGAGGGTCTATGACCACCCGGTTCGGGGACAATTCGCTGGGCATCAGCTGATGAGGCTGAGACAGGGAGATCAGTCTATCAGGCAGTATGTTAGTGCTTTTCGTTCACTAGCGGTGGAGTCAGGGTGGAACAACCAGGCCCTGATCACTGCTTTTTTGACCGGGCTAAGCCGTTCCGTGGGCCGAGAGATGGCGCTCCGCCAACAGCTCCACTCCCTTGACGACGTCATCGCTGAGGCCATCCGGGTCGCTGATCAGGAGTCAGTATGGCAGACAGAGGAGTCTGTGGTTCGCTCTCCATCCAGCAAGGGGTTCGGTCGGGAGGCGGTTCGTACCCCTGTCGCAGAGACGGGCGGGGGTAAGGAGGAGCCTATGCAACTGGGCCGAACCCACATCTCTGCTGAAGAACGCCGATGTCGCCTAACCGAGGGTCTATGTCTGTACTGTGGGCAAGGAGGACATAGAGTTAGCAATTGTCCTCTTAAGCCTGAGGGCAGGACAGGTGAGGGGTCGCTGTTAAGCAGAACTGTATGTTTATCCACTGTTTCCCGTCCGTTTCCTGTGGTTCTCCTCTGCTCTGATTCTTTGTCTCTCCAGCACCCCGTTCTGATAGATTCCGGGTCCGACGCTAATCTTATGGACCGGAACCTGGTACAGAAGTTGGGTCTCGGCTCGACTCCAGTTCAACGTCCGTTGGAGACCCGGGCCCTGGATGACCACGTGATTTGCCGGATAACCCACTGTACCGATCCTGTCTCAGTCCAGTTTTCTGATGGACACACGGAGAGTATCTGTTTTCATGTCTACGATTCTGAGTCCCAGCCCCTCATCCTGGGTTACCCGTGGCTTCAGATACATGAGCCATTTATTGATTGGGGCACCGGGGAGGTTTATTCTTGGGGAAAAGACTGTGAGACTCGCTGTAAATTTATTAAATTACCTGTATATTCCCCCAAGACTCCGCAGATCTCCGTAGCCCCGGTTAGTGTACCTGTAGGAGAGGATAAGGAGTTTCCTGCTCTGGAGAAAGTACCCCTGTGTTACCATGATTTAAAGGAGGTATTTAGCAAATCCAAGGCGACGGCCTTACCTCCTCACCGTTCGTATGACTGCGCCATTGACTTATGCCCGGGTACTTCTCCACCTAAGGGGAGATTATATTCTCTATCTGGTCCTGAAAATTTGGCCATGAAAAAGTACATCGACGAGTCTCTGGCAGCTGGGTTAATCAGACCCTCTTCGTCGCCTGCAGGAGCAGGGTTCTTTTTTGTTGACAAGAAAGATAAGACTCTTAGGCCATGCATTGATTATCGGGGGCTAAATGACATCACAGTTCGTAACTGATATCCATTACCGCTGATGTCCTCAGCTTTTGAACTTTTGCATGGGGCTAAAATATTTTCCAAGTTGGATCTTCGTAATGCTTATCACTTGGTTAGAATCAGAGAAGGGGATGAATGGAAGACAGCTTTTAACACCCCTAGTGGACACTATGAGTATCTGGTGATGCCTTTTGGCCTGACCAATCCCCCTGCTGTCTTTCAGGCCCTTGTCAATGACGTTCTCAGAGACATGTTGAATGTTTTTGTGTTTGTCTATCTGGACGACATTTAGATTTTTTCCCCAGATGAGACCACGCATGTTCAACATGTGCGTCAGGTGCTCCAGAGGCTCCTCGACAATCAGCTGTATGTCAAAGCGGAGAAGTGCGAGTTCCATCAGTCTACGGTCTCTTTTTTGGGGTTCATCATCTCGGAGGGGAGTGTCCAGATGGACCCAGAAAAGGTCAGTGCGGTGAGAGAATGGCCTACTCCAGCTTCCCGGAGAGACGTTCAGAGATTCTTAGGTTTTGCTAATTTTTATAGGAAGTTTATTCGGGGGTTCAGCAGTGTGGCTGCCCCCCTGCACTCTCTCACTTCTTCTAAGTCTGCGTTCAGGTGGAGCCCCGAGGCTGACAGAGCGTTTAATCGCCTTAAGAGGGCCTTCTCTACCGCTCCCATCCTGTCTGTTCCTGATCCCGCTCTACAGTTTGTGGTGGAAGTCGATGCCTCCGATTTGGGGGTGGGGGCGGTCATCTCTCAGCGCTCGCCAGCCGATAATAGGCTTCACCCCTGTGCTTTCCTATCCAGAAGACTATCGCCCGCCGAGAGGAACTATGACATAGGCAACCGTGAACTGTTAGCCATTAAGGTGGCCTTGGAGGAATGGCGTCACTGGCTGGAGGGGACAGAAGTACCGTTTCTAATCTGGACCGACCATAAGAACCTGGAGTACCTACGTTCGGCTAAACGCCTCAACTCCCGGCAGGCCAGGTGGGCACTATTTTTCACACACTTTAACTTCACCCTATCCTATCGTCCAGGCTCCAAGAATGGTAAGCCAGACGCACTGTCCAGAGTGTTTTCCCCTGAAGAGCCTGTCTCTGATCCTGAACCTATTTTGCCCAGTTCTTGTATGGTGGGGGCTTTTCAATGGGGTGTAGAGAAGCTGGTCATTGAGGCCCTTAATAACTGTGAAGTTCCGGATGGCGTACCGCCAGACCGCCTGTTTGTTCCTCCTTGTATCCGTTCTCAGGTGATCCAGTGGGGCCACACCTCTAAGATGGCGTGTCATCCGGGTGTGAGAAGAACCCTGTTTTTGATTAGACAGCGTTTTTGGTGGCCCGCCATGGAGAGGGACGTGACTGAATATGTGGCCGCATGTCCTGTCTGTGCGGCTTGTAAGGCGTCTAACAAGGCACCAATGGGACAGCTGCATCCGCTACCTGTCCCTAGGAGACCCTGGTCGGACATCGCTTTGGATTTTGTAACTGGATTGCCTCTGTCGAATGGTAACACGGCTGTTCTCACGGTGGTGGACCGTTTTTTCTAAGATGGTACATTTTATTCCCCTGCCTAAACTCCCGTCTGCCAAGGAGACTGCAGAGGCGCTGTTGCAACATGTTTGTCGACTTCATGGTTTCCCTAGAGACATTGTTTCCGATAGGGGGCCTCAGTTTATTGCTAAATTCTGGAAGGCTTTTTGTTCTCTCATTGGTGCCTCTGTCAGTCTGTCCTCTGGCTTTCATCCACAGACCAACGGTCAAACGGAGAGACTCAATCAGGTCCTGGAGGTGGGGCTCCGTGTGCTGGCTTCCCAAAACCCCGCCTCCTGGAGTCGTCACCTGTTGTGGGTGGAGTTTTCTCACAACTCTCTGCCCAGTGCTTCATCTGGTTTGCCACCCTTTCACATTGTGTATGGTTATCAGCCGCCTCTATTTCCTTCATTGGAGAAGGAGGTGGGCGTTCCTTCGGCTTTGGCTCTGATCCACAGATGTAAGAGGACCTGGTCTCGGGCCAGGCAGGCTCTGATGAAGGCGTCGGGCCGTTACAAGACCGCGGCGGACCGTCATAGGATCCCGGCACCTGTTTACCATCCGGATCAGCGGGTCTGGTTGTCGGCCAGGCATCTTCCCCTAAGGATGGAGAATCGCAAGCTGGCACCCAGGTTTGTAGGCCCATTCCCCATCTCGAAAGTTATTAATCCTGTCTTTGTACGTCTTAAGTTACCAAGGTCTATGAGGATCCATCCCACTTTTCACGTGAGCCAAGTCAAACCTGTTAAGGAGAGTCACCTGGTCCCGCCTACCCAACCTCCTCCTCCTCCACGCCTTATTGAGGGTGACCCAGCCTACACGGTTCGACGGCTGATGGCAGTTCGACGGCGAGGGAGGGGCTTCCAGTACCTTGTGGATTGGGAGGGATATGGGCCTGAAGAACGTTCCTGGGTGCCGGCCTCCTTCATTTTGGATCCTGACCTGATCCGAGAGTTCCATCAACGCCATCCTGATGTCCCTGGTCCGTCTGGTGCCGTCCCTAGGAGGGGGGGTACTGTCATGCCGGCTGCCAGACGTTAGTCTGGTTTTGTCTGTCTTTTATGTTTGTTTGTCACTTCCTGTTTTATTTTGTTAAGTTTCCCCTCATGTGTCTTGTCTGTCGTCTTTACTTCCTGTTCCCTGATCGTTCTTACCTTTCACCTGATTACCTGTCTCCGCCCTGATTTGCTCCACCTGTGTCTAGTTGTCTTCCCTCCCTTTTGTGTATTTAAACCCTGTCTCTTCCCCCTGTCAGTCACCAGTTTGTTACTCTTGCAGTACTTACCAGCGTTCTGATCTTGTCTGTCTGTTTTTGGATTCCTGTTTTTGACCCGTTTTTGCTTACCCTGTTTTGCCTACTGCCTGCTCCCTGTCGGTTTTTTCTGCCTCATCTGATTCCCCAGTTCTGATCGCCTTGCCTGACTTTTGGTACGTGAGTTATTTGCCTTACCCTTATGTCCTGTCGCCTGAGTAATAGCTTGCCTGTGTATGACCTGTTTCCGTCCCTGACCTCCCTTTGCTTTTCCCCAGTCGGGAAAAAAGACCCCGCTAACCACACGGGGAGACGGGTTGTCGTTCTCGGTCCGGAGGACTGATTCGAAGAGGAAATTACCACCTATTATCCTCAAGATTTTGTCAATAATATTTTTCCTACACCTGTGTGTGATTAATAAATTCTTTGAACTTAACATCTTGACTCTGAGTTCTGCTTTTGGATTCTGTGCCTGTACTAGCGCCATTACAAATAAATCCCAGACAGGACTCTGCTGCTTTCTCCCAACTTTAGTCTCTATGTTTCCAGGTAGAACGAGAAGACGACTCTAAACCACAAGTGACAAGAAGTGATGGACCGTGAAGTGTCGAATGGTGCTGCTAGTTAAAATTGCTTGAGGGAAATAAATCAATTTCATATCGATCCGACATTGACAAAAACAAAAAGAATTTTATCCACGATTTTTCTTCGTTTTAGTTAGTTTTGTAAATGCACAATAAAATTTCAGTTATCGTTATCGTTTTTTCTTTTGATTATAGTTTTTATTTATTTCAGTTAACGAACATGTTGTTTCAGTTCTAGTTTTTGGTCATTTTGTTAGTTTTCGTTAACAATAATAACCTTGGCATCAGCAACTAATAGCAACAACAGTACCAATACCCCAGCCTTTTGGCTTCTTAAAGACTCACATGTCACCTGATAGGGTAGGCTTAGCCCCGCCCCCTCCAGGAAGTACAATTTTCTACAACTATACTAAATTATACTTGTAAATTACCATTATATTGTGATACATTTATGTAGCATAAGATTACATTTTTATATTTTTGGGATATTTTTGGATATTTATAATATAATCATGTGTAAACCTTAAACAATTCATGCTTGGTGGCTTGGCCTGTTTGTGCGCACAGTGTGTTGTTGCTTGTTATTATTTTTGTATGTTTTAGTTCAGTTATTATTTTTTATTATGTAGTCAATGAGTTGTTTTTTTCTTTTTTTCCTGCCAGTGAGACTCAAGATGAAATTAGCTGTATGGCTATAATCTCTCGTATTTACATGCAAATGTTCATTAACCCATAAAGACTCAGTACTACTTTTGTGTCAGTTCCCAAATTCATTTTTCTTTCTATTGAACCTGTCTTAAATGATTTATCACCATTTATCATAATATTATCTTCTCCATTTTTGCATTTTTTTCCAGTGAAAATCTGATGTGTTCCTATTTTTATTTTACTGATCATGCACTTTAATCATCATGCTGAGATTACATTTGAAGGTTATCATACCAAAAACAGAGAAAACTTAAGAAAATGTGACTTTTTCAGTCAAATCTATCATTAACTGAACATAATCCAAGTGTGTCCATCCACTGTCTTTGATCCAACTCCATGGATTTCACTGATGAATCAATGAAGATGACAGTGTTTCCATGGTAACTACAAAGCCAGTAAATGTCCAAATGGGTCATATCTGATGACCATGAAAAGATGACAAACTACATTTTACACCAATTATTTACATATATTGATAGGATTAGTGGTTCTAAAGTTATTAAACATTTTAGATCAGTTGATGATTTTGGTCACTGGTGTATTTTTGGGTCTTTATGGGTTAATATGAACTGTCCCATTTTAAAAATCAATCAATCAATCAACATATTTACATAGACGTATATGGTAATGGTCAGAAGATGACAGAGTTTTATTTCACCATCACATTTACTTTTTCAGTCACATTTCAACTAATAAGTGTATTTTCAACTTGCAAAGTGAGAGATTTTATTGACTAATAAATGAGTCACAATAAGACCATAGTTTTACATAATTTGATAACCAGATATTTTCAGGTATTTATTCAAATGCAGATATGGTGGAGGTTCATTTTTGTTTTTCTTTAGTGTTTATATCTTATTTATTATCATTTAACACTGTTTTTTTAAATAATGGTTATTTGAAGCGTCCTAAAAGCACTTCTTACTGTCTGAGAGGCAGATGGTAGTTCTTTTGTTTAGACAAAAATAATGTTATGACATTAGTTCTGAACTAATAGAATATGAACATTTGAACAGGATCTTAAACTGTAATATCTGTAAAACATAATTTAAGTTTGAACACAGGAACATTTTGTGATATAGGATCAGATCCTGTTGTGATTGAATAAAAATGTGTTTAGTATTTGTGCATATATATTGTGCAAGACTCTGCTGTTTTCTCTCAACTTTAGTCTCCATGTTTCCAGGTAGAGTGGGGAGGAGAAGACGACGTTAAACCACAAGTGATAAGTACGGTCCGTGAAGTGCTGTATGGTGCTGCCGGCTAAAATTTTATTTATTTATTTATTTTTTGTTTTGACCCACCACCACCCCCCCTCTTCGGGGGACAACTTTATTAATAATTACAGCTTATACTTAACAAATGACCAGGAACAATTTCAAGTTTATACTCCTATTGACCTACATTCCTTGTTGGTATATATGTACATAGAAGGAGGGGTTCATATAAACAAAAGTGCACAGGGACGAGGCTTAACAAAGTGGCAGGTTGACACACGACAGTGGACAGAACGAACATAAGACAAGACAGTGAGACAGGACAGACATAAGACAAGATAAATGGACAGACAAATTACGTGGTCACTCTTATAGATGCTAATGTCGATCAGATGTATTGCATTGTTGTAAGTGAGGTGTGTGTGTATATTTATGTTAATGATGAGTGGGGGTGAGGTGTGGAAGTTAAATGCTGAGATAGAAAGTGGATGTTGGGGGCGTTAAAGGGGCAAGGGGGTATGTGTTCTGTTCTGATGATAAATGCAGTTTTCGGCTATGTTCGTTTTAAGAAAGTTATGAATGGGTTCCAGTTGTTCTCAAAGGCTGACATATGCTTCTTCTGAAGAGCATTATTTTTTTCCATTGAAATATATTCAGCCATGAGGTTAGTCCAGTGAGTGATATGACATGTATTCTTGGATTTCCAGTTTTGTAGGATTACTTTTTTGGTGACAGCTAGAGAAATGAGTAATGAGTTTTTACATCTGGATGGGAGGTGTACATTGGATATATCGCCAAGAAGACAGAGTGGTGCTGATGTTGGGATTCTGGAACTCAGGATGCCGGCTAAAATTGCTTAAACAAAATGAATCGATTTCATATAAATCCGACATTTAAAAAGATGAAAACTAAGGGAATTTTATCCATAATTTTTATACGTTTTAGTTAGTTTTGTAAGCACACAATACAGTTTCAGTTAGTTATTGTCTTTTTCTTTTAATTGGAGTTTTTATTTATTTCAGTCAACAAAAATGTGTTTTCAATTCCAGTTTTCGTCATTTTGTTAGTTTTTGTTAATGACAATAACCTTGCAGTGGACAACCCCGCCCCCCCCCCACCTGTCTGGATGGACCTCCTCACCCCCACCCTACTGCATCTTTACAGACTGGAACTTCATCTGTAGATCTGTCCTTCACTGTGGTTCTCCCAGAGGTTTCTCTTCTCCCACTGGGTTTTTGGAGTTTTTCCTTGCTGAGAAGGACGGTCTAAGGACGGGGGATGCCTGGGACATTAATCCACTCCCTTCTTTTACTGTTTATTTGACTGTTTGTTTTCATATCCAACTAATTCTGTAAAGCCCTATGTGTCTTTTTTTTTTAGCTTACCAGCCGATAGGCCATAAACTATTGTCGTCATGCGGTGTCCGGCGGCGTCTGTCGTCACAAAACTCATTACAAACTTTTAATCGTCTTCTTCTCTGAAACTGCAATTCCGATTGACTTCAAACTTGGTATACAGCTTCTGTGTATTGATGTCAACAAAAGTTTGTGAAATTATTTGGATCCGGATCTGATTCTGGATTTGGTGCGACTTTGAAAAATTTCCCCATTATAACAGATAGGAAGTGGATCGATACAATAATAGCCTCTGCTATGTCTGTCCATCACCTAACCCTCTGGACCACACAGCCCCCCCAAATACCATGATAGATGACCCGTCTTGAAATACCATATTTTCATTCCAAAGGCATTCAGGCACCCTTTGCTGCATATAGACCCTTAAAGTCCTTCCATTGTTATTTGATGGTTGCATACTTTGAGATATATATTGCCAACACACTTCACTACAGTTTATGATCAAAGTTGACCTATGGTAAGTCAATCAAACCCTTATTGTATACACATTGTTTCCAGAATAATATGTGTGAAACACTTGTTTCAACAAAGCCAGGTCTATCAAAGAATAAATCCTGACCGTCCATGCTTTCAGCTTGGGCTGTTTCTGTAATATAATAAAAACACAGAACTGGGTGAGAATAAATGGCATCTGGATACATTTCCCAAAGCTTTTAATTTGGCCGGTAAGCTACAGGGCCATTGGTCCTATTTTTAGCTTACCGGCCGACAGGACGTAAACTATTGTCGTCATGTGGTGTCAGGCGTCGTTGTCTGTTGTCCGTTACAAAAATTTCAATAATCTTCTTCTCCAAAACTACAATTCCGATTGACTTCAAACTTGGTATACAGCTTCTTTATGATGATATCAACAAAAGTTTGTGAAATTATTTGGATCCAAATCTGATTCTGGATTTGGTGCCACTTTGAAAAATGTCCCCATTATAAGAGATAGGAAAAGGATCGATACAATAACTCAGTAAATATAAATGATATTCAGTGTAAATTTCTACAGTCCAGCCCTGATGGGGAGATGACCAAAACATAATGTCCACATGCTGATCAGGATCTTCTTCTGGATCCGGGAACTTATGGAAAATTTAACATGGGCTCTTAAGGGGAAAAAATTTCAACTGTCTTTTTCTCCGAAACTCCAGTTCTGATTGACTTTAAACTTGGTATACAGCTTCTGTATGATGATGTCAGCACAAGGTATTGAAATTATTTCGATCCGGATCTGATTCTGGATTTGGTGCCACTTTGAAAAATTTTCCCAGTATAACAGATAGGAAGTGGATTGATCCAATAAATCAGTAAGTATCAATGATATCAAGTTGGAATTTGAATTTTTTACAGATCTGATTGGAATATGACCAAAACATGGGCTATTTCTGTAATATAATAAATATACAGAACTAGGTGATAATAAATGGCATCTGGATACATTTCCCAAAGCTTTTAATTTGGCCGGTTAGCTACAGGGCCATTGGTCCTATTTTTCATGTTTACATACCTGTTGTGAAGCAATTTGTGCATGAAATGTGCGCTATAAATAAAGCTGAATTGAATTGAAAAATCGAGCAAAGAAGCCCAGTTGGCTGCAGCTCGTCTTGAATCTAAACTGAATCTATCCCAACATCTGCTTTCAGTCATTTATCACACTCAGCTTCCAGCTGTATGTCTCTCAGACCGTCATGTCTAAATCTTTCTGTGAGATGTAGCGATAGTATCGAACACATGAGTCAAAGTGTTCCATCATAATTACACTGCTGCGTGATTAGCATTTTACACCAGGACTGGGTGTGAAAAAAAAAACAGTCTGTTGTGGTGGCGATGGTGGTCGTGAGGGTCGTCCACGTGTTCGCTGAGCTGTTTTTAGAAGCCTGACGAGTGGGTGACGCACATGAAGACGGTGCTCTGCACCCTCCTAAACTCCTCAACTGACACCGTGAGCATCACAGATCGAAAATAGACTCAGATCTGTGTCGACGCTGCTATTTATGACAGAACTTCGAATAAATTCACATTTCCTTCTTTTAATGCAAAGCAGAGAGAATGCAAGGTCTACCTGAACTGCCAAGGCCTTGAAATCAACATTTACCAACATATGTCTTTTATGGTAAATGATGCAGAGCTTGAGTTTAGGCAACATTTTTAAAAACACTGCACTAAACAGAATACTATTCTATTGCTTTTAACCCTTTCATGCATGAATTATGAGAACCTTAATCAAGATTTTTTTTCCCTGAGTGTTTTTATTTCACTTCAGGCACGAAAAAACAATGCAATTGAAATTTTTGTAATCTATCTTTCATGGAGTTACAAAAATGTCCACTCAGCTGGACACCATGTACTTGATTTTAGAAGTAAAATGATCTACTGTGTGAAAACTATGAAATAATAAAAACAGTTTTAATGCTGCTAATCTGATGTTTTCTCACATTTTAACATACGCTAATACTAGTTATTACTCACTTCATGGAGATAATCTGCAAAAAAACCCAAACTGTTAATTACAGTCTATAATAACAATTAACAATTGATTAAAACTCAAACATGTTAGTGGGGCAGAACACAGTATTGCAAATCTGTCTGATGGGACATTTTAGAGACAATCTGACAGATTAGTGTTGCTAAATGACCCACATTTTTACATTAAAATACATTTTTGCTTTAGTTGGACCATAAGGGATTATCCAAAACAAGAAGCTACTTTATATTGAAATAAACATTGGAATGGCAATCAATTAAAGTTCGCTGTCTGACAGGACATTACTGTGTTTTGACCCTCATGCAGATCAAGGTTATAATAGTTTTGGATTTTTCATCATAGTTTAGTTTTATTTAGTTTTGATTTTTTTTTTTCTCTAATTCAGTTAGTTTTAATTTGTTTTTAGAGCAGGTTTGGCAGTTTATATTAGTTTTCATTCTTTTCTAAAAGCTTAGTTTTAGTTTAGTTTTAGTATTAATTTTAGTTTTGTTGTATCTTTTATCTTTTTCACCGTTGTATTCAAATAAATCCCAGACAGGACTCTGTGCATATATATTGTGCAAGACTCTGCTGTTTTCTCCCAACTTTAGTCTGCATGTTTCCAGGTAGAGTGGGGACGAGAAACCGACTCTAAACGACAAGTGATGAGAAGTGACGGACTGTGAAGTGTCATATGGTGCCGCTAGCTAAAATTGCTAGAGCGAAATAAATCGCTTTTGTATCAATCCGACATTGATAAAGATGAAAACAAAGGGAATTTTATCCATAATTTTTATACGTTTTAGTTAGTTTTGTAAGGACACAATACAGTTTCAGTTAGTTATAGTTTTTTTCTTTGAAATATAGTTTTTTTTTTTTTCAGTTAACAAAAATGTTTTTTCAGTTCTAGTTTTTGTAATTTCGTTAGTTTTTGTTAACAATAATAAACTTGGTGCAGATCAGGTTTATCAAGAACAGCAAAGTGACAGTAATGGTATGAATGTCAGTGTATGAGATGATGCAGAAGTGTCCACTGTGTTGGCTGATATGGAACTAAAACAACAAAACCCATGAATAGACAAGAGAACAGCTGGAGAACAACTGTCCACTGGAGTGACCACTGTGCATGAAAGGGTTCATGTATCACAAATATAATCTATGAATGTACAAGTGGGAAGATGTTTCATACATTTTAAGACACTTTTACTAGACCACGTGGCCTAATGGATAAGGCGTCTGACTTCGAATCAGAAGATTGAGGGTTCGAGTCCCTTCGTGGTTGTTGTATTCTTAAACTCAAACCTTTAAATCAGGGGTGTCAAACATGTGGCCCGAGGGCCAAAACCAGCCCGACAAAAGGTCCAATGCGGCCCGCCCGGGGGGTGAATTTGAGAAATGGAAAAATTATTAACTCATTTTAGTTCAGGAGCCAAATACAGACATATGTGATCTCAAATAAAATAATAATCTATAAATAATAAGTGCAAATTGTCTTTTGGTCTAATGTGAAAATATTTACATTTACAAACTATCCTTTAACAATAAAATGTGAATAACCTGAAATGTTTAAGGAAAATTATGCTCAATTTTAACAATATTCTGCCTGTTACTAAATGTTTTTTGTATTTGTAGATCAACTGTGTGAGTTTTGTTAATAATAATAAGCTGAGACATAATATTGTAGAGACTTACTCTAAAAGTTACTAAATTTGAACAATATTGTGTAACTGTGTGTAATACACATGTATAAATGATAAGTTGAAGCATAATATTACTAAAATTGCACGTATTTTTCTTACAAAATTTCAGTTTTTTTCAGGTTATTCACTTTTTTTTTGTGAAAGGACAGTTTGTAGATGTTAATATTTTTTAATTGCGGTAAACCAAAGAGAAAAAGTCATCATTTACAGGGTATTATGTTATTATTTCACTGGTCCAGCCCACTTAACATCAAATTGGGCTGAATGTGGACCCTAAACTAAAATGAGTTTGACACCCCTGCTTTAAATGAGCCGTTCAGAGTTTGATTCCTAGCTTGATCTGCGGAGTTTTGTTTCCTCTGCTATCAAAAACACATATGCTAGGTTAATTCTCTTTACTGCAGTGGCTCCAGGAAGTTTTCAGACCCCTTTAAGAAAATGCCTGGATCCAAAATAAAGTTTGAAGCTGTAATTGCTCCTAAAGGTGTTTTAACTCAGGACTAAATAAATACATTTTATTTTTTAATACTTTAACAAAAAGAAAACCTGTTTTCACTTCACCTGTGTTGAAGATTATTTTAGCGTTTTGGAAAAAGAAAAGATACAGACACTTAATGAATCTATTACTCCCAAAATTTTGTAACATAATGTAGCAATTGAAGATAAATTTTGACAATATAACCTTTCTACGAAATAAGGTAAGATAAGATAAGATAAGATAAGATAAGATAAGATAAGATAAGATAGGATAAAATAAGATAAGACAGGATAAAATAAGATAAGATAGGGTAAAATAAGATAAAATAAGATAAGATAGGACAAAATAAGATAAGATAGGATAAAATAAGATAAGATAGGATAAAATAACATAGGATAAAATAAGATAATATAAGATAAGATTTTATTGATCCCACTGTGTAGAAATTGCATCGTTTACATTAGCAAAAATACAGAAAAACAAAGTGCAGAAAACAGGCAGAACATTTAAGAGTGAAAACAGGAAATATAGAAGAGTATCTGCAATTTAAATGACTTTTTCTGTACATGTATACATTCAATTTACACATTTACAATATAATGGCGCATGATGATTGAAAAACTGATATGACATAGAGAGATTACTGTGAATTATATTTTATACACATTATACACATGCTTGCATCTATTTATTTTTTTTATTTTAATGTTCATTCACAACATTTATTTAACACCTTTATATACATTTGAAAAAGCCCCATAAATAAAACATACTGTTAAATTTACCCTGAATAAGAAGAAAAAAGAAAAGTATAATTACCATTATTAACCCTTTCATGCATGAATTATGAGACCATTAATCAAGATTTTTTTTCTTTATTCCTCTTTGGGCATTAAAAAAACAATGCAAATTTGTATTTATTTATTTATTTTTTTTTTATGAAGCTATTTTTCAGGGAGTTGCACAAATGTCCACTCAGCTGGACACCATGTGTTTAATTTTTGAAGCAAAGAAACATGCACTTACTGATATACTGTGTGAAAACTATAAAATAAAAACATTAAATGCTGCTAATTTGATTGATTTGATTTTTTCTCATATTTTAACATAAACTACAAACAAAAAGTTATGGATGTTTTTAATTTTTGGGCTAATTTGTTTTTCAGTTGGGATTCTTGCAAAACGCGTTTTACTTTTTTGTGTGTGAATTGAATTGAAACACTTTTTTTTTTTTTTAATGACCAGACATAGTTTTATTTACAAATGGCAAAAATGACCAAAAAAACAGCAAAAAAAAAAATCCTTAACATTTTGTTTGTAGTGTACTCTAATACTAATCATTACTCACTTCATGGACATAATATGCCAAAAAAAAAAAAAAAAAAAACCTTTCGTTGTTAATTACAGTCTAATAACAATAACAAGGAATTGATTTCCACTCAAACATGTTAGATCAGGTTTATCAAGAACAGCAAAGTTACAGTAATGTTTTCAACTGCAGTGTTTTGGATGGTGCATAAGTGTCCACTGTATTGGCTGATATGAAACTAAAACAACAAAATCCATGAACATACAAGAGAACAGCTGTAGAATAACTGTCCACTGGAGTGACCACTATGCATGAAAGGGTTAATGTTTCCTTTTAATTAACCATTCAAAGGCAGCTCTTTTATTTATAACACAGCTGCAAGTTTGCTGTTTGTTGCGTTTTAGTTTTTTATTTTTCCATTTTTCATATGTACTACAATACCACGACGACAAAACTATGTTGTTCTGATGGCTATGAACCAAAGTAATAGTAGTAAAATAAATATTAATAAATATTATAATATTATAATATATATAATATTATAATATTATTATAATATTATAATATTAATAATATTATAATAATAAATATCTAAATAAGAGTAAATCAGATTCTAGATATGAAATAAGATGAGATATGCTTTTAGTTGTTTCACAAGGGAAATTCCAGGTTACAACAGCAAAGCACAAAAAGCACACAAGAGCAGAAGAAGTGCAAAATAAAAAAAAAAAAAAGACAAAACGAAAAAGTTAAATATACTATTTACAGTTGTGTGTATGTTGATCTTAGTTATTTGGAGCAGTTTATGTTGTGGAGGTTGACCGCTGCCAGACCACTCCTTCACAAACTCGGGGTGTGTCATCCTGTCACTAATGGAGCTCCTTAGTGCAGTGAGTGTGTGTGGGGGTGGGGGGGGGGGTCTTTGTCCACCACAAATGAAGAATGAGTCAGTGTGATTTCAGTGGGAGTCAAAATTACAGTCAGTGAACACTATAAGAAAATACACACATATATAATGACACTGGTCAACAACAAATTTATTGTTGAAGTTATTTGAGCTGATTTAGGATAATTTTGGTGTGCTGAATCCAAAACTCACATTAATTTTGCTCAATCAGGTCAACTTTCTGAACTATGCTACATATTGGCTTGTCATACCCGCAGCCAGACGTTAGTCTGGTTTTGTCTGTCTTTTATGTTTTGTTTGTCATTTCCTGTTTTATTTTGTTAAGTTTCCCCTCATGTGTCTTGTCTGTCGTCTTTACTTCCTGTTCCCTGTTCTCCCTGACCTCTTACCTGATTACCTGTCTCCGCCCTGATTTGCTCCACCTGTGTCTAGTTGTCTTCCCTCCCTTTTGTGTATTTAAACCCTTTCTCTTCCCCTAGTCAGACGCCAGTTTGTAACTCTCGTAGTTCTAACCAGCGTTTTGACCTCGTCTGTTCGTTTTGTCTGCCTGTTGTGACCCTTTTTGGATTCCTCGGTTTTTTGCCTTCTGCCTGCTCCCTGTCGGTTTTGTCTGCCTTATCTGATTTCCTGGTTTCGATCTTCTCGCCCTGACTTATCGGTACATGAGTATTTGTCTAGCCCTTATGTCCTGTTGCCTGAGTGATAGCCTGCCTGTGCATGACCCGTTTCCGTCCCTGACCTCCCTTTGCTTTTCCCCAGTCGGGAAAAATACCCCAAACGCCGCTCGGGGAGACGGGCTGCCGCCCTCGAACCGGAGGACGAATCAGAGGAGGATATCTCCAACCATTATCCTCAAGATTCTGTCATTATTATTATTCTTTCACCTGTGTGTGAATAATAAATCTTTTGAACCTTATTTTTGTGTCCGAGTTCCTGCATTTGGATTCAGTGTTTGTACTACCGCCATTACAGTACAAACTGGCCACAAAATGAATCCAGCAGAACTCACACAGGTCAAGGAGGCTATCCAGTCCCAGGGGCACAGGCTGGGTGGACATGATCAGGCCCTCCACACCCTCCTCGACAAAATGAACCAGCTCTCTACTCAGGTCGCCCTACTCACCAGTACCCAAGCTGCGGCTGCAGCTGTGTCAGGTGAGAATCGGGCCACTATTCCGCCAGTTCGAGACTCGGCTGAGCCGAACATTCCGGCGCCATCTAAATATGCTGGTAACCCTGACACCTGTTGTGATTTTTTCACCCAGCTCCAGTTAATTTTTGATTCCCAGCCCGTTCGATTTGCTAAAGACTCTGTTAAGATTGCCTATGTGGCCAGCCTGTTGGAGGGCCCCCCTTTAAGCTATTTCAATGCTCTTTTTTTGAGCAAGATTCCCCTGCTGTTCAGTCTTTTTCGGCTCTTGTTTCAGAACTTAAGAGAGTATATGACCACCCGGTCCGGAGCCAATTTGCTGGTCATCAGCTCATGAGGCTAAGACAGGGAGATAAGACTATCAGGCAGTATGTGAGCGCCTTTCGTTCCCTAGCAGTTGAATCTGGGTGGAACAACCAGGCCCTGATTACTGCTTTTTTGACCGGCCTAAATCGTTCTGTTGGCCGGGAGATGGCGCTTCGCCAACAGCTGCACTCCCTAGACGACGTCATCACCGAGGCTCTCCGGGTCGCTGATCAAGAATCAGTGTGGCAGTCAGAGGAACCCGAGGTCCGCACTCCGACTAGTAAGGGACCTGGTCGTGAGGTGGTTCGTCTCCCAGTTGCTGAGACCGGCGGTAATAAAGAGGAGCCAATGCAACTGGGACGGGCTCACATCTCAGCTGAAGAACGCAGACGACGTATGGTAGAAGGTCTCTGTCTATACTGCGGGCAAGGAGGGCACAGAGTCAGCAACTGTACTTTAAGACCGGATGCTAAGACAGGTGAGGGGTCGCTATTGAGCCGAACTGTGTGTCTATCCACTGTCACTCGTCCGTTTCCTGTGGTTCTTCTGTGCTCTGATTCTCTGTCTCTCCAGCACCCCGTCCTGATTGATTCTGGTTCCGACGCTAATCTTATGGACCAGAACCTGGTACTTAAGTTGGGACTCAGCTCTACTCCGATCCAGCGTCCACTAGAAGCTCGAGCCCTGGATGATCATGTGATCTGCAGGATAACCCACTGTACCGAGCCGGTTGCTGTGCAGTTCATGGACGGACACACTGAGAACATTAGTTTTCATATTTATAACTCTGACACCCAGCCACTAATCCTGGGTTATCCTTGGTTGCAGAAACACGAACCCTTTATTGATTGGGGCACGGGGGAGGTTTATTCTTGGGGTAAAGAATGTGGAGCTCGTTGTAAGTTTGTTAAGTTACCTGTTTGTCCTCCCAAGATGCCTCAGATCTCCGTGGCCCCGGTTAGTGTTCCTCAGGAGGAGGATAAGGACTTCCCCGCACTGGAAAAGGTTCCTCCTTGTTACCATGACCTTAAGGAGGTATTCAGTAAGTCCAAGGCTACGGCCCTACCTCCTCATCATTCGTATGATTGTTCAATTGATTTACGTCCTGGTACTTCTCCTCCTAAAGGGAGGTTATATTCCCTGTCCGGCCCAGAGAATCTGGCCATGAAAAAGTATATAGACGAGTCCCTGGCAGCTGGGTTAATTCGGCCCTCGTCGTCGCCTGCAGGAGCAGGCTTCTTTTTTGTTGATAAAAAGGATAAGACTCTAAGGCCATGCATAAACTATCAGGGGCTTAATGACATTACAACCCGTAACAGATATCCTTTACCACTGATGTCATCAGCCTTTGAACTGTTACATGGGGCCAAGATTTTTTCCAAACTAGACCTTCGTAATGCTTATCACCTAGTTAGAATCAGAGAAGGAGATGAGTGGAAGACAGCGTTCAACACCCCCAGTGGCCACTACGAGTACCTGGTGATGCCTTTTGGCCTCACCAACGCCCCTGCTGTCTTCCAGGCCCTTGTTAATGACGTGCTCAGGGATATGCTAAATGTGTTTGTGTTTGTCTATCTGGACGACATTCTGATTTTTTCCCCAGACGAGGAGACACACATTCAACATGTTCGCCAGGTGCTTCAAAAACTACTCGCCAACCAACTATTCATCAAGGCAGAAAAATGCGAGTTCCACCAGCCTACGGTGTCCTTTCTGGGTTTCATTATTTCAGAGGGAAGTGTCCAGATGGATCCTGAGAAGGTTAGTGCGGTGAGGGAGTGGCCTACTCCTGTTTCCCGGAAGGATGTTCAGAGGTTTCTTGGCTTCGCTAACTTTTATAGAAAGTTTATCCGGGGGTTCAGTAGTGTGGCTGCCCCCCTGCATTCTCTCACCTCTTCCAAGTCTGCATTCAGGTGGAGTCCGGAGGCTGATAAGGCGTTCAACCGCCTGAAGGGGGCGTTCTCCACCGCTCCTGTCCTGTCCGTCCCTGATCCAGCTCTGCAGTTTGTGGTGGAAGTCGATGCCTCTGATTTGGGTGTTGGGGCTGTCATATCTCAACGCTCTCCTGCTGACAATAGGCTCCACCCCTGCGCCTACTTGTCAAAGAGACTGTCACCAGCTGAGAGGAATTATGACATTGGAAATCGTTGTTGGCCATCAAGGTGGCGTTGGAAGAATGGCGGCATTGGCTGGAGGGGACGGATGTGCCGTTTCTCATCTGGACGCACCATAAAAACCTTGAATATCTGCGATCGGCTAAGCGCCTCAACTCCCGTCAGGCCAGGTGGGCTCTATTTTTCACTCGCTTCAATTTCACCCTTTCCTACCGTCCTGGCTCCAAGAATGGGAAGCCGGACGCTCTCTCCAGAGTGTTCTCTCCTGACACATCTGTTTCTGAACCTGAAACTATTCTACCTAGTTCCTGTATGGTGGGGGCTTTTCAATGGGGTATTGAGAAGTTGGTGAAGGAGGCCCTGAATGACTGTGAGATTCCGGATGGCGTACCGCCAGACCGCCTGTTTGTCCCTCCTCACCTCCGCCCCCAGGTGATCCAGTGGGGCCACGCTTCCAAGATGGCGTGCCACCCCGGAGTGAAGAGGACCCTGTTTGTGCTTAAGCAACGTTTTTGGTGGACAGCCATGGAGAAGGACGTCGCTGAGTACGTGGCCGCTTGTCCTATATGTGCTGTCAATAAGACCTCCAATAAGGCCCCCATGGGGGAGCTGCGGCCGTTACCTGTCCCTAAAAGGCCCTGGTCGGACATTGCTCTGGACTTCGTGACTGGTTTGCCCTTGTCCAACGGTAACACGGTTGTTCTTACAGTGGTGGATAGATTCTCTAAGATGGTGCACTTTATTCCCCTTCTTAAACTCCCTTCAGCTAAGGAAACAGCAGAGGCGCTGCTAACTCATGTTTTTCGCCTACATGGTTTCCCTAGTGACGTGGTCTCCGATAGGGGGCCCCAGTTCATTGCTAGTTTTTGGAAAGCCTTTTGTTCTCTCGTTGGTGCTTCTGTCAGTTTGTCTTCTGGTTTTCACCCGCAGACCAACGGCCAAACGGAAAGGCTTAATCAGGTCCTGGAGGTGGGTCTCCGTGTGTTGGCCTCTCAGAACCCCGCCTCCTGGAGCCGTCATCTGGTGTGGGTGGAGTTTGCTCATAACTCGCTTCCCAGTGCTTCTTCTGGCTTATCACCATTTCACGTGGTGTATGGTTATCAGCCGCCCTTGTTCCCTTCCCTTGAGAAGGAGGTGGGCGTGCCCTCGGCCTTGGCTCTGATCCACAGATGCAAGAGGACCTGGACTCGAGCTAGACAGGCCCTGCTGAAGGCTTCAAGCCGTTACAAGACCTCGGCGGATTCCCATAGAAGCTCCGCCCCCGTTTACCATCCGGACCAGCAGGTTTGGCTGTCGGCCAAACATCTCCCTCTTCGGATTGAGAGTCGCAAGTTGGCACCCAGGTTTGTAGGTCCATTTCCTATCTCGAAAGTTATTAATCCTGTTTCTGTACGCCTAAAACTGCCAAGGTCTATGAGGATCCATCCCACCTTTCATGTAAGCCAAATCAAACCAGTGAAAGAGAGCCACCTGGTCCCACCCACCCAACCTCCACCTCCTCCTCGGATGATTGATGGGGATCCAGCCTACACGGTCCGACGTCTTATGGCAGCTCGTCGGCGGGGGAGAGGTTTCCAGTACCTCGTGGATTGGGAGGGTTATGGACCTGAGGAACGTTCCTGGGTGCCGGCTTCCCGGATTCTGGACCCGGACCTGATACGACAGTTCCATCAGAGTCATCCTGATGTCCCTGGTCCGTCTGGTGCCGTCCCTAGGAGGGGGGGTACTGTCATACCCGCAGCCAGACGTTAGTCTGGTTTTGTCTGTCTTTTATGTTTTGTTTGTCATTTCCTGTTTTATTTTGTTAAGTTTCCCCTCATGTGTCTTGTCTGTCGTCTTTACTTCCTGTTCCCTGTTCTCCCTGACCTCTTACCTGATTACCTGTCTCCGCCCTGATTTGCTCCACCTGTGTCTAGTTGTCTTCCCTCCCTTTTGTGTATTTATACCCTGTCTCTTCCCCTAGTCAGACGCCAGTTTGTAACTCTCGTAGTTCTAACCAGCGTTTTGACCTCGTCTGTTCGTTTTGTCTGCCTGTTGTGACCCTTTTTGGATTCCTCGGTTTTTTGCCTTCTGCCTGCTCCCTGTCGGTTTTGTCTGCCTCATCTGATTTCCTTGTTTCGATCTTCTCGCCCTGACTTATCAGTACGTGAGTATTTGTCTAGCCCTTATGTCCTGTTGCCTGAGTGATAGCCTACCTGTGCATGACCCGTTTCCTTCCCTGACCTCCCTTTGCTTTTCCCCAGTCAGGAAAAATACCCCAAACGCCGCTCGGGGAGACGGGCTGCTGCCCTCGAACCGGAGGACGAATCAGAGGAGGATATCTCCAACCATTATCCTCAAGATTCTGTCATTATTATTATTCTTTCACCTGTGTGTGAATAATAAATCTTTTGAACCTTATTTTTGTGTCCGAGTTACTGCATTTGGATTCAGTGTTTGTACTACCGCCATTACATGGCTTTTTAACATTTTTGCTTACATTTATGGGCATTTTCACATCATATGATACAAAATTCTTTCATATTTCTTGCAATAAACAAGTTCTGAAGATTTTACTTTTGCCAATTTATGATTAATGGTTTTTTTTAATATTACAGGTGAATGAAATGGCTTCAACTAGAAGATCTTGCAAAAATAAGCCTGACGTATTCTGCTACATCTGCGGTGAATACACCATTGTACCTAACAGGAATCAAGTGATCAAATGATTTTTTTTCTCTTAAAACCTATTTTGGGTGAGAACTATATAAAAAAAATCAACTGATAAAGTCACAAAAATGTAATCAATTTTGTGAGAAGATCAAATTTTTCAAAATCAAATTAGCAAAAAAAACCTGACCTGATTGAGAAAAACAGATGTCATTTTTGGATTTAGCGGTGCAAAATGGTCCTAATTCAGTTGAAAAAACCTAGACAACTTGCAAAAAAACATTTTTTTGTAACCCAATGTAATAAATAGAGTTCTTTTTTTTTTTTTTTTTTTTTAGCATAACATAAGTTACCCCTTTATTGGGCAATTGACTATTTTTGGTAATTTCCACAAACATTATATTTACATTTACATTTGTTTACATTTATGCATTTGGCAGACACTTTTTTCCAAAGCTACTTACAGGGGAAAAAAAAAAAAATTAAAGAAAAATATAAGAATAGATTAAAAACGTAGAACAGCTGTACAATTAAAACCCTGTTGTACAAAAGAATAAAAAGCAAAATAATAGATTAAAATACAAGAATAAATTAAAAGAGACATAAAAGCAGCTGTACACTCTCAAAAATAGAGGTACGAGATCAGAACATTTATGTACCTATAAGTACATTTTTTAAGAATGTTCTCTCAGAAGTACAATATTGGTCTTTAGGAGGCCAGAATTGCACCTTTAGACTATGAAAAAGGGTCCAAAGTTATATAAAGTACAAATTTGTACTATAAGGTACCCTGCAGCATTAAAAAATGTGTGTAGACCATGAGAATAGGCTATAGGCTAGGAGAACTGAACAGTAGGACTAATTATAGTTCAAACATTAGGCTTAGTGCATTATTTATTATATATCATGCTGTAATTACTCTATATTATATTTAATAATAATTTGCGTTTTAATTTAATAGCCCAATTAGCTCAATGATAATAGCCTAATAATTTATTTAGCTTATTAGAACCTCTGATTATTGCCATAATCTCTGTTTTATCAAGTTTTCATTCACGTAGCTTGCCTATTTTTTTTTTCTCAATTAGGCCACCGGTTTCAAACTTTAAACATCATGGCATTATCAACTATATGACAGTTTTCCTTCTATGTAAAGTACTTAAGGTACAAAAATGGATCATTTCGAGAGGGTACAGAAATGTCTCTCAAAAAAAGTACACCCCCAGCGACAAGCATTTGTACCCTTTGAAGTACAAACTGGTACCTCTATTTTTGAGAGTGTACACTTAAAATCTGCGAAATAAAAATACCAACTGAAAACAACAGAATAGACATGATAATACATTTAAAATGGAATGTTTGAAAGTGCGAGGACAACAGGTGCTCTCTGAAGAACTGGGTCTTCAAGAGCATCTTGAAGACAGGCAGGGACGCCCCTGTTCTGGTAGTGCTTCGTAGATCGTTCCATCAACATGGAACGACCCATGAAAAAACCCTGGATTGTCTGGATTATATTTGGGGCCAATCCCATGCCTTAGTGAGGTCAAGAAGTGTGTTAGTTTTTATAAGACTATACCAGGGGTGTCAAACATGCGGCCCGGGGGCCAAATGCAGCCCACCAAAGGGTCCAGTTCAGCCCCTGGGATGTTTTTGCCAAAAGTTCCACAGTCTTGAATTGAATTAAGCAAAAAAAAAAAAAAAAAAAAAAAAAAATTAGCTTAAATTAATGAAAAAATCTTGAATTAAGCCAAAAAAAAAAAAAAAAAAATCTTCAATTTAGGAAAAAACAAAAAAATCTTCTATTAAGACAAAACAAATCTCAAATTTAGTAAAAAAAAAAAATCTTGAATTAAGCCCCAAAAAAATCTTCAATTAAGTAAAAAAAAAATTGAATGAAGCCAAAAAAAAAAGAAAAATCTTCAATTAAGTAAAAAAAAAAAAAAATCTTCACTTAAGCCAAAAAAAAAATCTTCAATTAAATTAAAAAAAAAAAATCTTCAATTAAGCCAAAAAAAAAAAATAAATCTTCAATTAAGCCAAAAAAAAAAAAAAAAAAATCTTCAATTAAGTAAAAAAAAAAAAAAATTTAATCAAGTCAAAAAAAAAAAAAAATCAATTAAGTTAAAAAAAATCTTGAATTAAGCCAAAAAACATCTTCAGTTAAGTAAAAAAATCTTGAATTAAGCAAAAACAAAAAAAACAACCTTCAGTTAAGTAAAAAAAATCTTGATTTAAGCCAAAAAAAATCTTCAATTAAGTAAAAAAAAAAAATTGAATTAAGCCAAAAAAAAAAAAATCTAGAATTAACCACTTAATTTTTTTGTCTTTATTTTAGTGCAAAAAATAACATTAAAATATGAAAATATTTACATTTACAAACTATCCTGTAACAATTAAATGTGAATAACCTGAACAAATATGAACAACCTGAAATGTCTAAAGAAAATGAAGCACAATTTTAACTATTTTTTTCTGCCTGTTCCTCAGTGTTTAGTGTCTTTGTAGATCTGATCCATAATGCACATGGAGAAATGATAAGTTGAGGAATAATATTGTTAAAATTGCACTAAATTTTCTTATATTTTTTAATTTAAATTTCAGTTTTTTCAGTTTTTTTTTTTTTTTGGATAGTTTATAAAAGTAAGTATTTTCACAATGTAATGTTTTTTTTTTTTTGTTTTTTTTTTTACACCAAAACAAAGACAAAAATTTGGAGTTGTCATTACTTATAGGTTATTATGTTATTATTTTTCTGGTTCGGCCCACTGCAGATCAAATTCAGCTGAATGTGGCCCCTGAACTAAAATGAGTTTGACACCCCTGCACTATACTGTGATTCAGAGAGATTTTATAGACATTTTGAAGTCATAAATTATGAATATGAGTGATTTTTGTCAGTTAATGACCTTATAACAGTTGTTTTATTGCATGTTTTATGCAAAGAGGAGGGAGAGTATTGTCACACCAACTGACGAGGAGGTAGATGACGATGTCCAATAACACACTAAGGCGGAAACTTTGAATTTCAGAGTATTTCAATGAGTGCCCTATAAAGGGTTAAAGCTGCAAAGTTATTACTGTATTCTACAGAAGCCCATTTATTATGCAGCTTAATTTATGCTGCTCTTGTGGAAAACCAGTGTGAACTCCTCCAGGCCGTTCTAATTCTCTGTATTTCAGTTCAGTGAGTATTACTGTTCATGATCTGTATTAGAAAAGCCAAGTGGCCTCTGTGTGTGTGTGCGTGTGTGTGTGCATGTGTGTGTGTGTGCGTGTGTGTGTGTCTCAGGAATCACGCAAAATCCGTACAGGGCTGACTGCTGCAGTTCGTCATACTTATCGGCTAAAATTTGCTTACAGGTCTTATTTCTGTCTTTGTGCATAAGAAATCAATAGAAGTGAATCCCCAAAGGAACTTCGTGTTGGTAAATGCAAGTTCTGCAAATTTAAAGGATTTCAGTTCTGTTCAACATGTTGATGCTCATATGAACTATGTTTTCAGGTCAAAAATGTCCAATTTCATCACAATTAATGCTATATTTTCATGTCACAAATGGCCAAGTTATATTTAACCCTTTCATGCATGAATTATGAGAACCTTAATCAGATTTTTTTCTGAGTGTTTTTATTCCTCTTTAGGCATGAAAAACAAAAACAATGTGATTTAATTTTTTTTAAATGAACGTATTTTTCATGACACTACAAAAATGTCCACTCAGTTGAACACCATGCGTTGAATTTTTGAAGTAAAGAAACATACATTTACTGACATACTGTATGAAAACTATGAAATAAAAACATTTTTATCCTCCTGAGACCCCGCAATGTATTTTTGTCCTCTGTAGGGGACAAAAGACAGTTTCATTTAAAAAATGCTGTCCATTGCAAAGGACATCTCAGGAAAAAAAAATAATTAAATAAATAAATAAATGTATTTGGAAAACAAACAAACAAACAAACAAAAAAACTGTTGCATTATGCAGTTTCCAATCAAGACAATTGTTTAATGGAAAAAAGCTAAATTTTTCATTTTCCTTGGTCTCAGGAGGTTAATGCTGCTAATCTGATGTTTTCTCACATTTGAACATACTATAATACTAGTTATTACTCACTCAGATAATATGAAAAAAAAAAAACTCTGTTAATTACAGTCTAATAACAATTAGCAATTGATTTAGATAAAAGAATAGGAAAGTTACAGTAATTGTATGAATGTCAGTGTATGGGATGATGCATGAGTGTCCTCTGTGTTGGCTGATATGGAACTAAAACAACAAAATCCATGAATATACAAGAGAACATCTGTAGAATAACTGTCCACTGGAGTGACCACTATGCATGAAAGGGTTAAACTGAATTTGCCTGAAAAACAAATATTCTATTCTTTTAGATTCCCCAATTTTTCTTACCAGATTCTATCCTACATATCACATGTTTTATTTTTACAGGTTCAATATGGAGTATGGTGCTGATCCATCCTGCTTATGTTACACCAAAACATACATTAAGAATGTCACACGTCACTTTTTAAATCAACAGTTTTCTAATAATAAGCATTTTTATAAAGAAATAACAATTCTATATTGTTATTTCCTCTTTAGTTTGATGATAAACTATACAATAAATAATTCTGATACTAGTTTTTGCACAGGGATCATTGGTGGAAACGGTGACATGGCTGCAGAGCATCAGTATGATGGGATCTGTAACAACCATGTCACATCCGTCCACTGACACATTTTGTGTTTTTGTGTCAGCTGTTATTGTTTTACATCCACAATACTAACATTTATGAATAAGAGGAGAATTAGCAATAGTAGGTATATAAGTTTATTACTAATAAAGTACTGGTACTGACCAGAGCATCATGGGTAATGTCACGTCCGTCCACCAGGAAAAGTTTTCACATACACGTGCTATTCAAAATCCAATATTTCTGAAAATATAGCTTCCACTGTCAAATAATATCAGTAGTCTGTGCACAAATGTATTAGCATTATTTCAACACAGTTCTATGCATTTCTTACAACTTTTTTTTTTGACAAAAATGTCCACTCATTTGACCCCCTAAGTAAGTTTCATGTATTTTTGGTCGAGGAACAGACTAGTGAAAACAGAAAGTGGAAAGGACCAGTATTTTGGGAGATATTAGTAATTTTGGAATACAATAGCAGTGACTGCTGGACAAATGTGGTACAGCATGTACAAATACACAACAGCATTAACACTACCACATCTAGAACCCACAGATCCCATGGGTCAGAACAATAATTACATATAACCGCTAGACCCACTCACACTATATGTACAGTCCTAAACCTGCAGAAGGCCTGATGTTCTGAAGACCTCCCCTGCTCTAATCTGGTCTCTTCAGCAGCTGCATGTACTTAGATCAGGGGTGTCAAACTCATTTTAGTTCAGGGGCTATATTCAGCTAAATTTGATCTGCAATGGGCCAGACCAGAAAAATAATTACAGAATAACCTATAAATAATGACAACTCCAAATTTTTGTCTTTTTTTTTTTAGTGTAAACAAACCCCATTAAATTATGAAAATACTTACTCTTATGAACTATCCCAAAAATAAATAAATAAATAAAAAACTACCTGAAAAAACTGAAATTTAAATTAAAAAAATATATGAAAATTTAGTGCAATTTTAACAATATTATGCCTCAACTTCTCATTTCTCCATGTGCATTATGGATCAGATCTACAAAGACACTAAACACTGAGGAACAGGCAGAAAAAATTGTTAAAGTTGTGCTTAATTTTCTTTAGACATTCAGGTTCAGGTTGTTCATATTTGTTCAGGTTATTCACATTTTAGTGTTACAGGATAGTTTGTAAATGTCAATATTTTCATAATGTTATTTTTTGCACTAAAACAAAGAAAAAAAATTAAGTTGTCTAGATTGTTTTTTGGCTTAATTCAAGATTTTTTTTACTTAATTGAAGATTTTTTGGCTTAATTCAAGATTTTTTGCTAAATTTGAGAATTTTTTTTGGTTTATTAATTCATTCATTCATTTTCTGAACCCGCTTTATCCTCACTAGGGTCATGGGGGTCGCTTGGAGCCTGTCCCAGCTACTTATGAGCGAAGGCGGGGTACACCCTGGACATTTCGCCAGTTCATTGCATGGCTGACTTTTTTTTGGCTTAATTAAAGATTTTTTTTGTACTTAATTGAAGATTTTTTTTTTTTTTACTTAATTTAAGATTTTTTTTTTTTTTTTTCACTTGATTGAAGATTTTTTTTTTTTTTTTTGGCTTGATTCAAGATTTTTTCCTTAATTCAAGCTAATTATTTTTTTTGCTTAATTCAATTCAAGACTGTGGAATTTTTGCGCTTGGCAAAAACATCCCAGGGGCCAAACTGGACCCTGTGGTGGGCCGCATTTGGCCCCCGGGCCGCATGTTTGACACCCCTGACTTAGATGATCAACAGTTTCCATCTGTGCGTTGTCTGGTAAGAGTCACCTGAAAGTACTCCGAGTAAAAGTACAGACTCTTCCCAGACATGTATGACTAAATCTTTTGGGTCAGTAAAATCTTCAAACAGAATGCTAATATGCTAGGCCACGCTAATTACACTGTCACATTAATTATCCATGACTCGTATAATTAACAGAGATGTGTTTCTCTCATCATTATTTGGCTCATGGGTCCAAATAATTTCAGATTTTAAAGATGGATGCATCTTGACAACACAGGTCCATATGCCCCCTCATCTCTCTCTCTTCCTTTACCCCTCTCTCTTTAACCCAGTGGTTCCCAACCTTTTTTGGCTCGTGACCCTATTTTAACATCACAAATTTCTGGTGACCCCAGACATTCAAAACTGAGACTTTTTTTTTTTTTGGCTAAAATTAATTTGGTTTTGATCATGTAATAGTTTACTATACTATGTTGCAAATAAACATTAATTTTAGACAACATTTAGACTATATCATGTAAATCATTATTAGTAAGTTTTAATTTTTTATTTTTTTTTTATCAATTATTAGAAATTTCATGTGACCCCACGTGGGGTCCGTATCCCAAGGTTGAAAAACACTGCATTAACTGCTCCCAATCCCCTTTTTAAGTTGTTTGGTATAATATGTTCTGTCTCAGACTGATAAAATCTTGTGCCACAAACATCTTAAACCAGTGTACACATCTGAATGAAGGGGTTAACCAAGTGGTTTCCAACTTTGTTTGGGTCATTACTCCATTTTAACATCACAAATTTCTGGCGACCCCAGACATTCAAAACGGAGACATTTTATTTGCTAAAAGTTTTTGATCATGTAATAGTTTGCTATAATATGTTACAAATAAACGTTACTTTTAGGCAACATTCAGGCTATATATTGTAAGTCTTTATTAGTAAGTTTTAATTTTTTATCAATTACTAGAAGTTTCAGGCGACCCCATTTGAATTCCAGGTGACCCCACGTGGGGTCCGGACCCCAAGGTTGAAAAACACTGGTCTAGGCTATATATTGTCTATTATTATGGACGGAGACAGAAAAGCCAGGTGTAGGTTACTGCACAAAGTGAGAATTTTATTTTACTTGGTCAGGATATGTACAGTCAGTCCAGCTTGGATTTACAAGGCTGACAATTAATACTGAACAAACAAGAACTCAAACTATGAATTATGAAAGAGCTGCAGCATCTGAAACTGACCACAATGAACATTTGACAGATAAACAGAACCACAGTGCTTCAGTTTCAGACTCAGTTTGTCATGTCTTTTATGTGTTGTGATTGTCTCTCTCAACTCACCATATATTTTTATTAGTAAGTTTTTTTTTTAATTTTTATAATTACTAACAATTTCAGGTGACCCCATTTGAATTCCAGGTGAACCCACGTGGAGTCCCGACCCCAAGGTTGAAAAACACTGCTTTAACCCCTGCTGGTCATGTCAGACGTCCATCCTCCAGAGTCGGGGTCTGCTCCACGTTTCTGTCTGTTAAAAGGAAGTTTTTCCTTCCACTGTCACCAGATGTGTGCTCCTGGAGTGTTCTGTAGTGTGTCTGTACATTCGCCTAAGAGTCTGGTTTAGACCAGCTCTAAATGTAAAGTGTCATGAGATAACTTTTGTTATGATGTGACGCTGTAGAAATTGATTGATTATTTAACCCATAAAGACCCAAACAGCCACTGGGAACCAAAACCATCTACTGATCTAAAATGTATAATAACTTCTGAACACTAAACCTTTTAATACACTGAAATAATTGGTGCAGTTTGTCATCTTTTCATGGTCATCAGATATGACCCATTTGGACATTCAGAGGCTCCGTAGTTACCATGGAAACACCGTCATTTTCTACAACATTGATTCACTAGTAAAACCCATGGAGTTGGATCAAAGACAGTGGATGGACACACTTGTATTTACATTCAGTTACTGATATCTTTGTTGAAAAAGTCACTTTTTCATCAGTTTTCTTTGTTTTTGATACAATGAACCTCAACTTTGAACTGAGCTTTTTATGAACGTCTACATGATCAGTAAATTAAATATAGGAAAATAAGTGATTTTCACTGGGGAAAAAAACACAAAATACAGATAATACTATGCACTCTCAAAAATAGAGGTACGAGATCAGAACATTTATGTACCTATAAGAACATTTTTTAAGAATGTTCTCTCAAAAGTCCAATATTGTTCTGTGGAAGGCCAGAATTGCACCTTTAGACTATGAAAAAGGGTCCAAAGTTCTGTAAAGTGCAAATGTGTACTATAAGGTACCCTGCAGCATTAAAAACTGTGTAGACCATGAGAATAGGCTATAGGCTAGGAGAACTGAACAGTAGGCCTTTAATTTTTACTGTACGTTGTCCTTGAGTGCCAAGAAAGGCGCCTATAAATAAAATGTATTATTATTATTATTATTATTATTATTATTATTATTATTATTATTATTATTATTATAGTTCAAACATTAGGCTTAGCACATTATTTATTATATATCATACTGTAATTACTCTATATTATATTTAACAATAATTTGTGTTTTAATTTAATAGCCCAGTTAGCGCAATGATAATAGCCTAATAATTTATTTAGCTTATTAGAACCTCTGATTATTGCCATAATCTCTGTTTTATCAAGTTTTCATTCACACCTCCATGTCTTGATGTCATAGCTTGCCTATGCTGTTATTTTTTTTTTTTTTTTCTCAATTAGGCCACCGGTTCAAACTTTAAACATCATGGCATTATCAACTATATGACAGTTTTCTTTCTATGTAAAGTACTTAAGGTACAAAAATGGACCATTTCGAAAGGGTACGGAAATGTCTCTCAAAAAAGTACACCCCCAGCGACAAGCATTTGTACCCTTTAAGTACAAGCTGGTACCTCTATTTTTGAGAGTGTAATGAAGAGTGATAAATCACTTAAAGGTGCCCTGCCACACATATTTCATTACTTTTGTGGTAATGTCTGAAGTTCTACCATGGACTCTGAAACATTTTTGTGCAAAAAATGTCTTGTTCCTTTTAAGCTAAAAGTTTTTATCTGTTTTATCTGTTTTATCTATTTATCTGATTTTGTTTTGTTTTGGTTTTTTAATTGTTTTTCTCATGCCTATACTTTTTATTACTTCCATGCAGTAATGCTTTTAATGTTTTACATAAAGCACTTCGAATTGTCTTATACATGAAATGTGCTTTGTAAATAAACCTGCCTTGCCTTGCCTTGGTTACCAAGTTTCAAGCCATTCTAACATGGTATAGAAAGGAATAGGACATTTCACAACCTTCACTGCTCTATGGGCTCCCTGGGAATACTGGGCCACATGAATTAGTCATGTTTACACCCCCCACCCCCTTTACAGTGCCATAGCTTGCTGTACCTGAAAACTGTCACTGAGCTAGACAAATTCTGTGGGCGTGGTCTCACCCGGGCGAGCTCATGAATATTATTTTTATTATTTGATTTGATTTTTTAAAATTCTCTTTTTATTGAAAGAATTCAGATTTTTTTTTCATACATTGAAAAAACAAACAAATACACAAACTATACACATTCAGAGAGTGGGTGTAGAAAAACAAAACAAAACCATTTACAGCAGCTCATCATGGTTACGGCATACAGGATCTCAAAGTAAAGAATCAAAGTATAAATAAAGATAAATAAAAACACAAAAACATATTTCCTTCCGAGGATTTTGGGTTCATATTCATGCATTCATCTCAGCAAAATCAGGTCTCAAAGGCTTCACATATCTCACCCATTCATCCCAGTGTTGCATAAAAAAATCCATCTTCAAATTTACAGTGAAGGTTATTCTTTCCATCCTGTAAATTCCCATGGTTATGTCTATCCAATTATTTATTGTCGGTTCTTCTTGTGTCATCCATTGTTTAGTTATTGCCTTTTTTCCTGCAGCTAGTAATATGCTGAATAAGTACCTGTTTATGTTTTTGACCTCTGGAGAAATGTATCCCAAATACATGGTTTTGAAATCAAAAGGTAAGTAGATATTAAGAATGATTTCTACACTGTAACAAATTACTGTAAAAAAAAAAAAAAACAGTAAATTTTGTATAGCATCATGCTGTTATTTGTAAATACAGTATAATGCTGTAAATAATGAGGTCTTTAAGGAGCAAATTTAAAACAGTAAGCTACTACAAAATTTGACAGTATTCTCCAGTATTTTCTTCAGTTCCTCCACTGCTGTCTGAACAGAACTGATCTGAACAAAGTCATCTGGTATCAAATCCCACCAGCTCATTTAGAAAAGATTCAGTCCAAAGTCTTGCTGCATCAAAGGTAAGTGGTTCTTTTTTGAAGCAGAAGGATCAAATAAAAAGAGAAAATAACTAAGGATTGCTATTTTCACCTGGACTTAACCCCATAATATATGGTAACAGAGGTCACCTGATGCTTCTACCAACGCTGACGTAACTCCATCCTGCTCCAGTTGGTCATTTATAAAGGTAATTGTGATTTTATCAACGTAACTCTGGCATTTTGGGTTCATAAACATTAAATTGCCTCCATAAACTGCGTTCACACCAGACGCAACTTTCACAGTATAACGTGTGATAATACTGCTTCATATCTCGGGGTGCTAACCGTATGTGGCAAACATGCAGCTAATTTAAGTTGACGCATACTTGCTAGCTGCGAAGTGGACACCATTAAACTAAACTGTGTCAATTTACATGGTTATATATAATAATGTCATCTCTTGTTTGAGCTTTTTTTTTTTTTTTAGCAATGTTTATGATTTTGTATTTTAAAATGTAACTTGAAATGTTAAAATCGTAGCTTTTCACTGTTATACCGTAAATATTACATTAAATACGTTTGACAGTAATATATTGTTTCTTGGAATACGGTAGTTACTGTAAAATGCAGCAACTGTGGCTAACAGTATTTTACTGTAAAAGGTACATTATGTACAGCCCAGTACCGTAATATTTTTTACAGTAAGAAACTGTAGTTGTAGATTACAGCAGAGATACTGTAGAATAACAGTAACATGCTGGCAACTCCAGCTGCCAGTATTTTACTGTTATTTAAGGGTAAAATTTGTTCCAGTGTATGGCTTTATGCATTTCTTTCCAATAATGGTTAATTTTTGGGCATTCTCAGAATATATATAGAACGATAGAACGATAGATAGAACGATAGAATGATAGATAGAACGATAGATAGAACGATAGAATGATAGATAGATAGAACGATAGATAGAACGATAGAACGATAGAACGATAGATAGATAGATAGATAGATAGATAGATAGATAGATAGATAGATAGATAGAACGATAGAACGATAGATAGATAGATAGATAGATAGATAGATAGATAGATAGATAGATAGATAGATAGATAGATAGATAGATAGATAGATAGATAGATAGATAGATAGATACTTTCTTCACCCCATAGGGAAATTTACAGGTGCCAGCAGTATCCACAAACTTCAAAACAACAGTAGTAAAACACAATATTAAGAACACAATCGTAAAAGAAAAAACTTTAACTTTCCACAAGGAGTCAGTGCAAAAGGAGACTGTTGTGCTTAGAGTCAGTGCAATGAATGAGTCTGTGCATGTGGAAATGATGTGTGGTGTGGCAGCTACAGTTCCTCCAGCACTGTGAATTCCCATTTGTATAGTGTAACTTATGGCTAGGGGTAATAAAGAAACGAGTTATGTTTTTCCAACAGAATTCTTTCCATAAGTGAGACTTTGTACTTTTCCACTGAAATTGGCAGATGTTTTACCATTCTTCGTCCGTTATTATTAGACCTCCCCCTTCCTCCCGTTTATCTTTTATGTATCTTGTTGAGAGATTGTTAAATTTATGGAGACTTTTGTACAGTTGTGATATAACGTTTCTTTTCATATCTGATTTGTATGCTTTCATGAATGGCTGGATGAAAGGTTTGCTGTCTTCTCTGATACTCTCCTTTTTGACGTTTTGGTTTTGATAGTTCCTTAATTGAAGATATCTATAGAAATCTTCTTTTTCCATAGAGAGCTTTTCTTTGAATATTTGAAAACTCATCATTTCATTTTCCTGTATGATGCCACTCAATGATGTTATACCCTTTTTAGTCCACAATTTAAATCTGGAGTCTAATTTATTTGGTAGAAAGTCAGAGTCATATGCGCACCAACTGAGAATTTAAATATCTTTTTCTAATTTACATTCTTTTATTGTCCCTATCCACATCTTTAAGACAGATTTTATCCATTGATTTTCTGTTTTATCTATGTAGTCCTTTAGGTTTTTATCAGGTAATAATGCCTGAGTGGGGCTGTCCGATAGTATTTTACATTCGATGCCTTTCCGTTGTGCTTCACAGGATGGATGAGCTCATGAATATTAATGAGCTCAGGCATTAACACGTCACACTGACCAGCTTTAACAGCTGACCTGATTTCTCTGCTTATTTCTTTTTAGTGACAATAACAGCCAGAGGAGGTAGAGCAGGGGAGTCAAACTCATTTTAGTTCAGGGGCCACATCCATCCTAATATGATCTAAAGTGGGCCGGACCAGTAAAGTAATATAAACAACAGGATAAGAACTTTTGAGTGAAAAAAGTAAATTTCGTAAAATAAAAAAATACACTTAAATATGCTTAAATATCCTACAATACATGCAAAAATATACTTAATTATGCTCAAAAATCCAACAATACACAAAAAAAATAAACTTAAATATGCTTAAATATCCTACAATACATGCAAAAATACACTTAAAATTCTGTAATTAAAATGTTTACATCTATGAATTGTACTTGAGCATAACATGAACAAATATGAACAACCTGAAAATTCTTTAGTAAAATAAGTGCAATGTTAATATTACGCCTTAGTTTATCATTTATACACGTGAATTACAACTTAGAGATCACACCAAACATTAAATAACAGGGAGAATATTATTAAAATTCCACATACTTCTTTTAGGACATTTCAGATATTCACATTTCTTTTTTGTAAAAGACTGGTTTGTAAATGTGAACATTTTTGTGTAATTTTACATTTTTTACACTAAAACGAGACAAATTTGCAGTTTTCATTATTTATAGTTTATTATGATAGTATTTTACTGGTCTGATCCACTTTAGAATTAATTAACCTAAAATTATTTTAACATCCTTGATTGTTAATATTTTCAGTGTAATTTTTGCATTTCACAAATTCATCCCTCGGGCCGGATTAAACCCTTTGGCGGGCCGGATTTGGCCCCCGTGCCGCGTGTTTGACACCCCTGAGGTAGAGGGTCATTTTCACATTCACTACATAACACAAACACCTATGGACCAAACATATTTAAAAAAACAAAACAAAAAAAACAAAACAATACAAGTAAAACCGGTTTTGTGTGGCAGGGCACCTTTAAGAAAGGTTAAATGAGGAGACGAAGTAATTTGGGAAGTGCCACAGAAGTAGCTCTGGGTCTGTATGGGTTAAATGTGAGGTCATCCCAGATTACAGAGGAGATAACAGTAATCAGAAGAAAGGGAAACTTTTAAAATGATTACTTTGTGTGTGGGTTTATTTTTTTTGGCATTCAGCTGTCAATCATGTGATAGCTTGGCTAAACTGGAAGGTGAGTTGGTTCATTACTATGTAAATCCATCCAAAGTACCATCCAGTCCCATCAGAGCAGTCCAGCTGGAACCTGCACCAATAACAACCCTTAATATTTTACTGCTGCCTTTGCAGAACATTATCTCCCTACTTTAATACTCTTTTAGTCTCAGAGTACTGCATGTTCTCCCTAGTTCTCTGGACTTCATGTGGCCATATGCATCAGTTCATTCTAATTCACTGAAATGGATAAAGAGTGATATTTACTTTAGTTTGTCTTTACTTAGGAATAGTTTGACTTCTGAAGAACGTTACACACTTTGAATCAGAACTTGCCTTTGTCCACTTTTGTTTTTCATACTGAATGCACAAACTAATCTATAGGTGTATTCACACCTGCCTTGTTTAGTCTGTTTAAAATGGACCAGAGTTTGTTTGCTCCCTTGGTTCGGACCTTTTGGGCTGGTGTGAATAAAAACCACCGAACTCTGTTCCGGACCAAACAAGCGAACCCAGACCCAGTTGAAGAGGTGGTCTCAGCGCGGTTCCATTCGAACCCTGGTGCGGTTCGTTTGAAGTGTGAAAGCAGTCCGGATCCGGTCCAACACAGTTGGGTTTTTTTGTATCTAACAAGCTCCCGTCGTGTGTAGAGCATTATGGACAACAGAGTTTTACCAGAGAACCGCTCAGAGTGAGGATAGGCTACGGAGCTGAAAATGAGCCATGGTCAAACTTGGAGCTCAGAACAGACACGCTGCCTTTTGGACATCTGGGCAGATGTGCATATAACACAACTGATAGAAAGGACACATAAAAACTCTGACGTTTGCAGCTTGTTCAGCGAGATAATGATTAGGATGACATTTAGATTTGTCAGTTGTGCTTGAAAAGAAAAAAATAATAAACTACTTCATCACCCCCAGCAAACTTTACCTGCGTTAAGGAATTCTGTCCCTAACTAAAGTTAACGGTGACATAGGACAGATACACACAGGTCAGCAGTACGGAGCACTAATGCTTTTGGAGGACAGTCTTTTCATATACTAGCAGAATTCCAACTTCAGACCTGTTACATCTTGCATGAATAAGACCAACAGTCACAACATGATGTGCACACATGAGCGCTGTCCTCCATAGCTGTCTTGCCCTGTGTCTTCGTCTTCGAGAAATGAATTCTACAACATTTTAAACCTGACGTTGCATCAAATGCTCTTGCTGCTCAAACACTTGTGCAAACGCCTGCATCTGTCAAAACTGCTATGACGATAACAAAAACAGCACGCAAAATGTCCATGATTCTCTCCTTTCACTTTGGACTGAGCGCTTTAATCGACACTGCTCATTTCTGTCCAATGGATGAACGACCTCAGCACACATAGTTTTGTTTACAGATTTTGGTCCACTTACAAGGTTTTTTTTCCGAGGTTTTTTTCTTACAGTGTGAATGCGAACCACACCAAATTTAAAAAAAATAAAAAAATTTGGTCCGGACCAAAGCAAACAAACTATCGGACTTTCCTGGTGTGAATACACCCTAAGATGCACATTTTCAGTCTTTACAGGAGATTCTGTGACTCTGGGTTAAGGTGGTCTACTGAAGTCTGTCTCATCGTCTTTGGGATTTCTGAATATTTCTTTTGGAGTTGGGGTTTACCAGGGCAAACATAATATGCTCTTCTTTGTCCCTCCCAGCTCCCAAGCACACATGTCAGTCAAAAACTAAAGTTCACAGTGTTTATTTTTTTAAACAACTAAAGCAGGGTTAGGGGAGGATGCGGCTAAAACAACAAACAAAATATCTTTTTCCAAACTTCAAACTAAATTGCCTAATCCAAAATAAATGCAAGAAATAAAATACAGCAAACTAACCTAAACTCCCTGACCAAAAACAGGAGAAAAGGTGAAAATAAAAGAGCTGACCTCCCCTACCAGAAAAAGGATCAAATTTACAAAAGTGCTATTTACAACTATGTACAATTTTGAATTATCACACAAAGACTGACGGTCACACACGCAGATCTCATAACCTCATAACCTCATAACCTCATTAAATAAAATGATTAAGGAGGCAAGATCCAGCTACTTCCACAAACTTATAGCCACAAACAAGAAAAACCCCAAAGTAATCTTTGACACAATCCAGTCCATTGTGTCCCCTGCTGTCCCTGCTGCCCCTGTGCTCTGTAAAGCTGACAGCAATGACTTCCTAAACTTCTTCACAGACAAGATCAGGGATATTAAACACAATATCCCACCACCCTCTGGCCGTCTGACCCTATCTGATCCCCCTCTGCAAACCTGGTCCTCTTTCGACCCTGTGACACTGGAGGACATCTCAGCACTTTTATCCAAAACGAAACCCTCCTCCAGCTCTGCAGACATCCTCCCCCATAAGCTCCTTGTCGGTGTCTTTGACACTATTGGACCATGGGTCATAAAGTTTTTTAACCTGTCGCTCTCAACTGGTTTGTTTCCCAGCTCCTTCAAACAGGCCATCATAGAACCTAAACTAAAGAAAACCACACTGGACCCCACAGACTTCAAAAGCTACAGGCCCATTTCAAAGCTCCCCCTATTGGCCAAAATCCTTGAAAAAGCAGTGTCTAAACAACTTACAGCTTTTCTGGAGACACACCAGATCTATGACACTTTTCAGTCTGGGTTTAGACAACACCACTCAACAGAAACCGCACTATTAAAAGTGTCTAGTGACATCCTGATGGCGGCTGACTCCGGGAAATCCACGGTCTTGGTCCTGCTAGATCTCTCCTCGGCCTTTGACACAGTGGACCATACCATAATGATTGAGAGACTGAGGGACCTGGTAGGGATGTCAGGTCCTGTGCTAGACTGGTTCTCCTCTTACCTGACCGGCAGAAGCTTCACTGTGTCAATAAACAACTTCCAATCTGACTCAGCGGATCTACTGTGTGGTGTGCCCCAAGGCTCTGTCCTGGGACCAGTCCTATTCTTACTCTATGTCCTCCCACTTGGCCACATTATCCAACAGTACAGTGATGTCTCCTATCATCTATTCGCGGATGACATCCAGATATACTGCTCCTTTAACTCCTCGGAGCCCCACAAACTGAGTTCCTTAATCAACTGCTTGTCAGAGCTGAAGCAGTGGCTAAATGATAACAGCCTCCAGCTGAACTCCAGCAAAACTGAGACCCTCATCATTGCCCCGGATAGTGCAATCCCAGGGATCAAACATCACCTTGGAGACCTGAGTTCCTCGGTAAAGACAAAACTGAGGAATCTGGGTGTCATCTTTGACCAGGACATGTCTTTAGAATTCTACTCCAAACACCTAGTCAAAAACTGTTTCTTCCACCTACGCAACATCTCCAAACTCAGATCTATGGTGTCCACAAATGAGCTCGAGATGATCGTTCACGCTTTCGTATCTTCTCGCTTAGACTACTGCAACAGCCTGTTTACATGCTTAAACAAGAAGGAGCTGGCCCGTCTACAGTTTGTCCAGAACTCTGCTGCCAGGCTCCTGACCCGCACAAACAGGAGAACCCACATCACTCCCATCCTTAAATCTCTCCACTGGCTCCCTGTTCTATATCGTCTTCATTTCAAAATTCTTGTGCTAACTTTCCGGGCCCTACATGGCCAGGCCCCTGCATACATTGCTTCCCTGATCCAGCCCTACAGCTCAACTCGTAGCTTGAGGTCTTCAGGACAGCACCTGCTGATGGTTCCACGGACCTGTTTTAGCACACGCGGTGACAGGTCTTTTAAAGCTGTGGCACCACGTCTATGGAATGACCTGCCTCTACACCTACGGTCCATGGACTCTGTAGAGAGCTTTAAGAAACACCTCAAAACCCTCCTGTTCAAAAAGGCTTTTTAGTCTCCCACCTGACCCAGGACCACCACAGACTGATTACACTCTATGTATTCATCATAACGTACTCCATGTGTCATCCCCCCCCCCCCCCCCCCAGTCTCTCTATATCTCTATCGCTCTCTCTTTTCTCCTCCTTTACTCTCTCTCTCTCTCTTTAACCCCAACTGGTCAAGGCAGACAGCCATCCTTCAGGAGTCTGGGTCTGCTCGAGGTTTCTGCTGTTAAAGGGAAGTTTTTCCTCGCCACTGTCACCAATCACAAGTGTTTGCTCCTGAAGGATTCTGTTGGGTCTCTGTAAACTTAATTTGATTCTGATTTGAATTGATAAAGCACTTTGTGACTCTGTCTGTGAAAAGTGCTCTATAAATAAAATTTACTTTACTTACTTACTTTACGCAGGAACACGGCTGGAAGCTGGCAGGAGGTAAGAGAGAGAGCGAACGCCTGGATCCAGGGCCATTAAAGGGGCCAGGCAATCACTCTCCACCAGTCAGCTTCCTGACAAAAACAAAAGACACAAGACAGACACAGCACACTTACAGGACTGGGGGGAGAACACACACTATACTGAAAATATATACATATCTGCCTATCTTGGCCAGGACACCCTTGTAAAAGAGGTTCTTAATCTCAATGGGACATTTCCTGGTTAAATAAAGGTTAAATAAATAAATAAATAAAAATATACACAAAATTAGGCAAATTATGACCCAGGGTCATAACAGAGTACTGGCAGAAAAAAAAGTATTCCACATGGATCATACCATTCATAAAACAATTATATGTAGTAAGTTGTGGAAATAAGCAGAGTTGAAATCACACTGATATTCAATATAGAAAGACACACACATAATTAGTATATAAATGTATGGTAAGGATGGTGAATTATTTAAACTCATAAATATTCATCATCATAACATGCTTTACCTTGATATTCCCAATGGTTAATATTTCACCAAGACTGAGATCACTAATATTAATGTCAGCCATGTTTTAGTTATTAATAGGTGTTGTATGGGGAAAAGAAATAAAATTTCAGCTGCTTTTTAGACATTTTTAATAAATATTAATCTGTTCTATAATATAAAATTCTGCACACATAAAAGCAAATGTTTTTTTGTTGTTTGAATCTGTACAGAGGGTGACTGAGGCTGTTTTTTTTAAATAAATAAATAAGTGGTGAAATCTTTTTGATGCACATACTGTAAATGTTCAGGTAAATGTGACAGAATGCATGAAGCTGTGGGCAGTGACCCAAAGAATGAGATCATGGATGCAAGTGACAGAAATAGGTTTCCTCCCCAGAGATCCAGTCATCTGGACACAGGTCAGAGTGGAGCTGCTGGTCCTCCACTGTTAGAGGAGTCTACTGAGGATGGATGGGTGGGTGGGTGGAAGTAATGGATGGACGGACAGATGGACAGACAAACGGATAGACGAGTAGGTGGAATTGATGGATGGATAGAAGGCTGGATGGTGGATTGATGGAAGGACAGATGGACGGGTGGATGGATGGATGGATGAATAAATGGGTGGGTGGCATTAATGGATGGACGGACAGACGTGTGGATGGAATTGATGGATGGATGGATGGATGGATGGATGGATGGATGGATGGATGGGTGGGTGGAATTAACGGATGGATGGACTGACGGATGGACGGACAGACGAATGAATGGATGGATAGATGGGTGGGTGGAATTAATGAATGGATGGACAGATGGATGAATGGATGGATGGATAGAAGAACAGATGGACTGGTGGATGGACAGATAGACAGGTGGGTGGAATTGATGGATGGATAGAAGGATGGATGGTGGGTGGGTGAATGAACAGATGGATGGATGGATAGATGGATGGATGGATGGATGGATAGAAGAACAGATGGACTGGTGGATGGATGGATAGACAGGTGGGTGGAATTGATGGATGGATAGAAGGATGGATGGTGGGTGGGTGAATGAACAGATGGATGGATGGATAGATGGATGGATGGATGGATGGATGGATGGATGGATGGATGGATAGAAGAACAGATGGACTAGTGGATGGATGGATAGACAGGTGGGTGGAATTGATGGATGGATGGATGGTGGATGGATGGAAGCACAGATGGATGGATGGATGGATGGAAGAACAGATGGAAAGGTGGATGATGGATGGATGGATGGATGGATGGAAGCACAGATAGATAAACAGGTGGGAGGAATTAATGGATGGATGGATGGTGGATGGATGGAAGCACAGATGGATGGATGGATGGATGGATGGAAGAACAGATGGAAAGGTGGATGATGGATGGATGGATGGATAAACAGGTGGGAGGAATTACTGGATGGATGGACTGCCTTTGTTTTCTACTCTTTTGAGATAACTTCTGAAAACCCTGAAAACTCTGAAACACGTGTTTGAGCGTGTGTGTGTGTTTGTGTGAGTGTGTGTGTGTGCATGTGTGTGTGTGTGTGTGTGTGTGTGCATGTGTGTGTGAGTGTGTGTGTGTGTGTGCATGTGTGTGTGCGTGTGTGTGTGTTCGTGTGTGTGTGTGTGTGTGTGTGTGTGCATGTGCATGTGTGTGTATATGTGTGTGTGTGTGTGTTTTCTACTCAGGCATAAGTTGTCTTCATGTCTAAAAACGGTGCTTTAAGCGGCCCTGATAACAGCCTGGTGCTTATGAGCAGGTTGCTATGACCACTCTTTCTGGGAGTGTGAACCTCAGCGCAGGAAAACTTAATTTGGCTTCTCACTTGCAGATCCGATAGGCCATCTGATGTCATGGAAGTGAGTCACCGCTGTGTGCTTTGTCTCGTTCAGCCGGGTTTAATTACCGACCCTCAAATATCTAGAGACTGCAGAGCCCGACCAGGTGCACGCATGTAATTATTCTGGTTCACCCGGGGCTTCTATCTTCCAGTTGAGGCAGCAGAAAGTCACCGCTAATTTCAGTAGGAGGGCCGTACACGCTTATATAACAGACTAAAACTCAGCCAGCTCTTCATCCGATTGTTGTAATACGAATGATTCAAAGCTCTCACGCAGAACCAAAAAAGCTCAAAACCAGGGGTGTCAAACATGCGGTCTGGGGACCAAATGCGGCCCACCAAAGGGTCCAGTTCGGCCCCTGGGATGTTTTTGCCAAGTGCAAAAATTCCACAGTTCTTGAATTGAATTAAGCAAAAAAAAAAATTTAGCTTGAATTAAGGAAAAAAATCTTGAATTGAGCCAAAAAAAATTCTTCAATTAAGTAAAAAAATCTTCAATTAAGCAAAAAAAAGAGTCAAATTTAGCAAAAAATCTTGAATTAAGCCAAAAAGAAAATCTTCAATTGAGTAAAAAAAAAAATATTTAATTAAGCAAAAAAAAAAAATCTTCAATTAAGTAAAAAAAAAATCTTGAATTAAGCCAAAAAAATCTTCAATTAAGTAAAAAAAAAATTGAATTAAGCAAAAAAAAATTCTTCCATTAAGTAAAAAAAAATCTTCAATTAAGCCAAAAAAAATCTCAAATTTAGCAAAAAATCTTGAATTAAGCCAAAAAGAAAATCTTCAATTGAGTAAAAAAAAAAAAAAAAAAAAATTTAATTAAGCAAAAAAAAAAAATCTTCAATTAAGTAAAAAAAAATCTTGAATTAAGCCAAAAAAAAATCTTCAATTAAGTAAAAAAAAAATCTTCAATTAAGCAAAAAAAAAATCTCAAATTTAGCAAAAAATCTTGAATTAAGCAAAAAAAAAAAAATCTTCACTTAAGTAAAAACAAATCTTGAATTAAGCAAAAAAATTCTTCAATTAAGTAAAAAAAAAAAAAAACTGCAATTAAGCCAAAAAAAAATCTCAAATTTAGCAAAAAATCTTGAATTAAGCCCAAAAAAATCTTCAATTAAGTAAAATAAAATCTTCAATTAAGCCAAAAAAAAAAAAAATCTTCAATTAAGTAAAAAAAATACTGAATTAAAGCCAAGAAAAAAATCTAGAATTAAATTATGAAAATATTTACATTTACAAACTATCCTGAAACAATTAAATGTGAATAACCTGAACAAATATGAACAACCTGAAATGTCTAAAGAAAATGAAGCACAATTTTAACTATTTTTCTGTCTGTTCCTCAGTGTTTAGTGTCTTTGTAGATCTGATCCATAATGCACATGGACAAATGAGAAGTGGAGGAATAATATTGTTCAAATTGCACTAAATGTTCTTATGTTTGTTAATTTACATTTCAGTTTTTTCAGGGTTTTTTTTTTTTTTTTTGGATACTTTATAAAAGTAAGTATTTTCATAATTTAATGGGTTTTTTTTACACCAAAACAAAGACAAAAATTTGGAGTTGTCATTATTTATGGGTTATTCTGTTATTATTTTTCGGGTCCGGCCCACTGCAGATCAAATTTAGCTGAATATGGAACTGAACTAAAATGAGATTGACACACCTGATCTAAACCTTCTCATACTTAGATCTAATGAACTTTTCTGACCTGTTTATACACTCATAGTCATAGTGAGAAAATCTGCACAGTGTGACTGCTTTAAATGCCACACACTGAGTTAATTTCTGTGCATTTTAATACAAATTAACTTTGCTCACATGTGCCTGAATTCCAGCTGAAAAGACTGAAAAGAAAAAAAAAGGGAAGCGATTAAAAAAATTAAATATTTTCTAATACAAGGACTATTATTCAGCCATGTTTGTGGGCGTGCATGTAATGCTTACAAATAAATTCTGATTAAAGTAGACATTCATTTTTGTAATATTTCACAGTAAAATAAAAATGGAATTAAAACATGTACCAAAAGTTGCAAGAATCTAAGAAGCAGAAGCCAATTGTTCACACATGTTCCGATTTTCTTTCATCGGTCACTACAAACACATCACAGATGTTATAAGAGACTAAAAAAATACCCAAACAATAAGAGACTAAATCCACAACATGTTGATAATACAAACAAATACTGTGTGTGTAGCTACAGCCGCATCAGCCTGTTTACTGTTAACCCTGTACAGTCTGAAACCATTCAATTACTGACAGAAAATTCCACTTCTTTGAAACTGGAGCCTTTATTGGTCCTTCTGAACAACCCAATGTTTTTTTTTTGTTTTTTTTTTCCAAATATCAATTTCCATGTATGAGTTTCACTTTGTATCATATTTGATACATCAGGTCTCAATGCTCAAATATTGTTTTTGAACAAACAAAAACTTAATTAAACACAAACCCATCTAACAAATTGGTAATTCCTTTTCAAAACTGTCAAAGTTCTGCCTCCTTCCTCATTAACCCTCCGGTATCCTGTCCAGCAAGGCCCTTACTAAGCACCAAGTGTGCCTTTTTCGCACACTTGTGGAATAATGTCAAAAAAAAAAAAAAAATCATACAGTTTGTTTTTAATTCTTTTACACATTTTTCTATTTCATCAACTTGAGCCATAAATAAAAATACCAAATACTCAATAATTGTCACATTTTTTAACCATTTAAAATGCTGTTTGTAATGTAAACTTACCATTTTTTTGATGTAAAAAACACAAAAAAGGAATTTTTTTCAATCCTTTTTTTTCTCCCAAACTACAGTTCTGATTGACTTCAAACTTGGTATACAGCTTCTGTATGATGATGTCAACACAAGGTATTGACATTTTTTTGATCCGGATATGATTCTGGATTTGGTGCGACTTTGAAAAATTTTCCCATTGTAACAGATAGGAAATGGATTGATCCAATAAATCAGTATCAATGATATCAAGTTGGAATTTGAATTTTTTACAGATCTGATTGGAATATGATGAAAACATGGGCTATTTCTGTAATATAATAAATACACAGAACTGGGTGATAATAAATGGCATCTGGATACATTTCCCAAAGCTTTTAATTTGGCTGATAAGCTACAGGGCCATTGGTCCTATTTTTAATGTTTCAGTCACTTCGGGGATAGTGGGGGTCACCAGGGTCTGGCGTTCACAAGTTTAAACGTTTAGGAACCTCTGCTATAGAAGCTGAGAGCAAATCAGTGTTTGAATGTGCAGATGTGGATGTGAAACAGGAGCAGTTCAGGGACATCCGTGTATCAGAGAATCAAAAGACGCTTGTGCAGACACTTATAAGGGTCTGAAAGAGTTAGCTTGGCAGTTTTTATGCTAGTTTCAAAGCCTAAAACAGATCAATATCCACTCATATGTCCACTATAATTAGAATGTTGTCATTGCTTATTCTTGCTGTGATGCAGGTTGTTTTCCCACATGGAACTGAAGCCTTGAAGTGGACATCTGCAGCCTGGGGTGATTTAATACAGTATTTCAGATTCTGATCAGGGAAACAGGCTTATGAGGCACAATGATTGCCTTTGTGTGAGTCCGACGTTTTCAAATACAAAGATATTACAGCTTTAGTTCAACCTGTTAGAAAATAAAGGCTGAGCAGAATCTGACTGAAACACAAGTGGAATGAACAACACTGATAAGAGGCTGGAACGTGGACGTTTTATGCATAAATGTTAAAACAATACTAAAAGTAGGAGTCGAATGAGTTTTAAGTTGAGCCGTTCTTTCTTATAAATTGCAGAATTTAATACATTGGTTGATTTTAACCCTTTCATGCATACTGGTCACTCCAGTGGACAGTTATTCTAAAGCTGTTCTATTGTTTATTCATGGGTTTTGTTGTTTTAGTTCCATATCAGGACTCTTATGCATCATCCAAAACACTGCAATTCATACAATTACTGTGACTTTGCTGTTCTTGATAAACCTGATCTGCAATAACATGTTTTAGTGTAAATCAATTGCTAATTGTTATTAGACTGTAATTAACAAACAATTTTTATTTTTTTATTTTATTATTTTTTGTTTGTTTGCATATCCTCCTGAGACCCAGCAATGCATTTTGTCCTCTGTAGGGGACAAAAGTTTAACAGTTTTACTTTAAAAAGGCTGTCCATTACAACGGACATTCCATTAAAAAAATCAATCAATAAATGAAAATAGTTTTAAAAATGTATCTGAAAAAACTGTGGCATTATGCAGTTTCCAATCAAGACAAATTTTTAATGTAAAAAAGCTAAAACTGTCCATTTCCTGGGTCTCAGGAGGATATTATCTCCATGAAATGAGTAATAACTAATATTAGAGTGTGATCAAATGTGAGAAAACAGTAGCAATTTAGCAATTAGCGGCATTAAAAATGCTTTTATTTCATAGTTTTCACACAGTATAACACTTTCTGATGATGATTTTTAATAAATGTTTCTTTGCTTCAAAACTTAAATGCACGGTGTCCAGCTGAGTGGACATTTTTGTGACTCCATGAAAAATACGTTCATAAAAAAAAAAATAAATAAATAAAATAAAATAAATTGCATTGTTTTTTTTGTGCCTAAAGAGGAACAAAAACACTCAAGAAAAAAATATTGACTAAGGTTCTCATAATTCGTGCATGAAAGGGTTAATGTGCATTGTCACCAGCATTGGTGCAGTTCATCACACAGGCCTGAAAGTGCTTGTAATTCTAACTCTGTGATGTGATTTATTTTTAATATGAACTCGGTTAGGTCTAGGTTAAATGACAAGCCAAAGTTACTTACAGAGAGGTGACACATTTTGATGCATGTCAAAAAAGAAAATTACTGGTGCTCTCAGGTAGACGCTAGGTACATTCTTACAAAGTGGCTATTGACACAGTACTGTGGCATGAAATATCGGTTTGTCTATTACCACAGAGCCCATCAGTGCCCTCGTTATATCTACACTGGTAATGTACAGCCCGAAAAAGTACCAAAGCAATCAGATAGCAAATAGATTAACCCAAGACACAGTGGAGACATAGCTCGCTCAGTAATGTATTGGACTGAAAAGAAGTAGGTTTGAGTTGGAATCCTGGTAGGAGTAGCCATTTTATTTTATTTTATTTATTTATTTTTTATCTTCTAAAGATTTTCAAACAGGGGTGGGTAAACCTGGCACTGATATAAATCAGCTACTGGGACAACGTTCAGAGTGCAGACTCAATACACTGAACTGAAGTCACACATCACACTGCAGCATCTAACACAGGTGTCAAACATGCGGCCCGGGGGCCAAATCTGGCCCGCCAAAGGGTCCATTCTGGCCCATGGGAGGAATTTGAGAAATGCAAAACTTACACTGACGATGTAAATCATTTTAGTTCAGGTTCCACATTCAGACCAATTCAATCTCCAGTGGGTCAGACCAGTAAAATACAATTATAATAACCTAGAAATAATGACAACTCAAAAATTTTCTCTTTGCAAATGTAAACATTTTTATGTAAATTTACTGTATTTACACTAAAACAAGCTATCATTTCTCATAAAAAAAACCCCCGAAAAAATATGAACCTGAAATGTCTTAAGAAGTGTAATTTTACCAATATTCTGCCTGTTATTAAATGTTTTGTGTATTTGTAGATCCACTGTGATCTGTAAGTTATAAAGTACATGTGTAAATGATAAACTGAAACATAAAACTGTTAAAATTGCACTTATTTTTTCTTAAGAAAAGTCAGTTTGTTTCTGTTATTCACATTGTTTTAAAGGATAGTTTGTAGATGTAAACATTTTTTTTATAATGTAATTTTACTTTTTTCACTCTAAAACATGGAGAAAAGTTTGGAGTTGACATTGTCTGTATTTTATTATGTTATTATTTCACTGGTTCAGCCCACTTCAGATCAAATTTGGCCAAATGTGGCCCCTGAACTAAAATGAGTTTGACACCCCTGGTCTAACATGTAGCTCCGCCCACCTTCTCCAGCCTCCAGAGCAAAGAACACCATAAAACAACATATAGAGTATTTACAATAATAATTCCTATTCTATACTATATACGATCACCAATTTGTTGTTTGTTCCATCAGTTGCCACAGTACTGTGGTAGTAAAATGTACAAAAGAATGCACTGAAGTATACGCCATATATGACCACAGTACTGTGGCAACAAGAGGAGAATGAGTTCATGGAACAGTATCCATGACTGGCTCTAGTACAAATGATAACATTTAACTGTCTCTGTGGCAATAGACAAACCGATAGTGCAGTACTGTGTGTGTGTGTAGCCACTGCCAAATTTGTATCTTATTATTACCCCGCCCCCAAAGGCAAGGCAAGGGGTATTGTTTGTGGTTCGGTTTGTTTGTTTGTTTGTTTGTTTGTTAATACTCTAGCAGCAAAACTATTGGTTGAATTCATTCCAAATTGTGTTCATAGATTGCCAGTGACCCAGAGCAGAAGTGGTTACATTCTAAGAAAAGTAGGTCAAAGTTCTAATTTTTAATGAATTTTTAACCCTTTCATGCATAGTGGTCACTACAGTGGACAGTTATTCACCAGCTTTTTTCTTATATATTCATGGGTTTTGTTGTTTTAGTTCCATATCAGCCAACACCGTGGATGCTCGTGCATCATCCCATCCACTGACATTCAGACCATTACTGTCACTTTGCTGTTCTTGATAAAACTGATCTACACTAACATGTTTGAGTGTAAACCACTTGTTTTTGTTAGACACAAAGGTTTTTTTTGCATGTTATCTCCATGAAATGAGTAATAACTAGCATAAGACTATGTTCAAATGTGAGAAAACATCAGATTAGCAGCATTAAAATGTTTTTATTTCATTGTTTTCATATTACTTTCCTACAGAAGAGGATTAGGGCCACTGGAAAATAAAAAAGGTGTAATATATTTTTTTTTATTATTATTCTGAGAAAAAAGGCAGAATTCTGACTTTAAACTCCGAATTCGAACTTTTTTTTTTTTTTTTTCAGAATTCTGACTTTCATCTCAGAATTCTAACTTTTTTCTCAGAATTCTGACTTGAATTTCAGAATTCTGAGTTTTTTTTCTCATAATAATAATAATAAGAAGAAATACATATTGGACCCTAGTTTATTATATTTTTTTCCAGTGGCCCTAATTCTCTTCCGTACTTTCTGATATTGGGTTTTAAACACGTGTCTTTACTTCAAAAATTAAATGCATGGACATTTTTGTAACTCTATGAAAAAAAAACAAAAACAATCACGTTTTTTTCATGCCTAAGGGGGAATAAAAACACTCAAGAAAAAAAAATCTTGCCTAAGGTTCTCATAACTCATGCATGAAAGGGTTAACCCCCCCCCCCATTTACTTATAATGGGCGACATTTCACATGCCTGTAGCAGCAAAACTATTGGTTGAATTCATACCAATTTGGGTTTATAGATTGCCAGTGACACAGAATAGATGTGGTTACATTTTGGGAAAAGTAAGTCAAAGTTAAAATTTTTTATGAGTTTTTAAATTCTTTTTTTCTCAATTTACTGATAATGGCCAAAATTTCACGTCTATAAAAACATTTATTTTGTTTCAATTTACTTTATTCTTGGCACATATCTCGAGGCATCAGCTGACATCAGATGGATCCATGCCAAAATAAGATACAATATGTGCGAGGGGCGGGGCTTGTTGTGCCTGGCACCACTTGTTTTCTTATATTTTATCTTTGTCTCAGTGTGAGTGTGCCTGGAGAATGCCAAGTGGCTTTCCCTTTTTTTAGATACAAATTTGTGTTCTCCTTCAATTTCAGATGTTTATAGCATAATACAATGTACATAATTGTGATAAAAAGTGAAAAAAATACTAATCACGGGCAGGCCTATATGTATTCCTGTAGATATGTATTTTACCCCTGTGATAAGGTGCTGTGCTGGGAAATTTTGAAAATGACCCTTAAAAGTGCTTGAATTTGACCTTGAAAAATGTGTATGAACCCTGATCACACCTGAGTCACACTTAATATGACAGTAGATTTTAAAGAACCAAGACAACATGTTTTTTATCAGTGTGATCACTTCTAAAATCCACACTGGAAACCTTTCCATCATTTAATAATGAGGATCTTCTTTTATTATAAACAGTTTAACTACATATTGTATTTATTTATCAGTATTACATAAAAGTGGTTTGCTCTGTCTTTAGTCATCACTTCAACTGAATAATTAAGAGAGAATATCAGTAAATAGATTTCCTACAGTTTCCTCTCAGACTAAGTGAATCATAACATGCTGAAAGGTAAATATCAGATATTTGACAGTGCCAGTGGGTCTCAATCCAAAGAACATCTATAAAAAATCACCTTGTTTTTGAGTCCAAGAAACCCTCCCTTTCCAACATTTTTTTTTTTTTTTTTTGATAAATATGGAATTTTGGCCCAATGACGCCAAAAACCTACGAAGCCCTGCAGCTTCAATCACAGCTCCTGCAGTTTTCAACAAGTTACACAAGACATTTAAAGACCGTTTTAGACCATATGCATATTTCATATCCTAACTGTTGTTGGCTGGCAGCCTTTAGATGGAGGCTTTTAACAGCATTCTTTCAGTGGACTGGGCCAAAAAAATAGAAGAGAAAAAAAAACAAATCAAAGACTTTTTAAATTAAATGATGCAATGGTGCACTATTTATTTATTTTTTATAATAAAGGGATATTTATTTATTTATTTATTTATTTATTTATTTAAGAACCTAAATAGGCAGTGACCAAAGAGAATGTTTAATAATTTCTGAACCACTAATACTAAAAATACTAAAGTGAATAATTCAGGTAAAATACAGTTTGTCAGCTTTTTCATGGTCATCACATATGACCCATTTGGACGTTCACAGGCTCCATAGTGAACGTGGAAACACTGTAACTGTGTGCACCATTGATTCAGCAGTAAAACCCATGGAGTTTGATAGAGGACAGTCGATGTAAACTCTTGTTAATGATATATTTTGCTGATCAGTAAATGAATACATAAAGACCCAAACATCCACTGGCAACCAACAGCATCTACTCATCTACAGGGTGTATCAGAAAAAAGCAGACTCTCAGAAAAAACAACATAAAACCAAAATGCGAAGACATTTTGAAAATCTGGTCAGATGGGTTTATTGACCATGTAATTCTCCCTTGATTGACACCAGTGTCCTGGGTCAGTTTTCATGCCTCAGTGAACAACACTAATTTGAATTGTGCAAAAATAAAAGTCTTTTGCGCATGGAAGTGTAAGGGTTAATATGAGATCTGTCACCATGGATAACAAGCTCCATTGGCCTTTTACTTGCATATATAAAACAGGAAAAACAATAATTACATGTTAACCCTCTACCGTTGAAGTATGACCAGATTTTCAAAATGTCTTTTCATTTTTGGTTTTATGTTGTTTTTTTCTAAAAGTCTACTTTTTTCTGATACACCCTGTATAATGTTTAATAACTATTAAACCACTTATCCTATTAAAACATGTCAATAATTGGTGTAAAATACAGTTTGTCATCTTTTCATGGTCATCAGATATGATCCATTTGGACGTTCAGAGGCTCCGTAGTTACCGTGGAAACACCATCATCTTCTACAACATTGATTCACCAGTAAAACCCATGGAGTTGGATCAATGACAGTGGATGGACACACTTGATTCTACTTAAAGTTACTCATGTCTTTGCTGAAAAAGTCACGTTTTCTTCAGTTTTTACTGTTTTCGATTTAACAACCCTCACTTTTAATCTCAGCTGTTATGAACATCTACATGATTAGTGAAATGATTTACACTGAAAAAACACAAAATACACAGGATATTATTAAAATGAATAGGAATACATTAAATAATAAATGTTGAATACAGAGAAAAATTTATTTGGGAATTGACACAAAAGTAGCTCTGGGTCTTTATGGGTTAAATCACAGGTGTCAAACATACGGCCCGGGGGCCAAATCCGGCCCGCCAAAGGGTCCAGTTCGGCCCTTGGGATGAAGTTGTGAAATGCAAAATTACACTGAAGATATTAACAATTCTTTTAGTTCAGGTTCCACATTTAGACCAATTCAATCTTAAGTGGGTCAGACCAGTCAAATACGATCATAATAACATATAAATACTCACAACTTCAAATTTCTGTCTTAGTAAATGTAAATATTTTCATGTATTTACACTGAAACAAAGTACAATTTCACAAAAATGTGAATAACCTGAACAAATATGAACAACCTGAAATATTTTAAGAGAAGTAAGTCAAATTTTAACAATATTCTGCTTGATATTAAATGTTTTGTGTATCTGTAGATCCACTGTGATCTGTAAGTTATAATAAACATGTGGAAATGATAAAGTGAGGCAGAATATTGCTAAAATTACACTTATTTTTTCAGTTTTGTATTGAAATTCAAGCAGTTCCAGTCCAATGAACAGCGTGAAATGGTACAAAGGTAAGCGGTGAACTGCGAGTGGTAAAAAAAAAAAAAAAAAAAAAAAAAGGTAAGGTTAAACAAAACTGAAAAATAATGCATATTTCAGAATTATACAAAAAGGCGAACAAGAAATGGGTTAACAACTTAAATCAGTTCTGCAGCAATGGAGGTTGATCAAGCCTCAAAAGTTGGTGCTACCAATTCCTCCAGGTGTCCCAACGTTTGTGAATTCCTTCCAACCCCCTGTGTCTGCATAAAAGTAGTGTTGGAACACACTTTGGTACCATACCGTTGTGAGCATTATTTGAACAGTATTGTACTGCAGAAAATAGTGTGTTACTATAAAAATGGAAAAGAGGAAAAGGCAATTAACGATAGAAGAGAGACAGACCATCAGAACACTTAAAAATGTAGGTCTGTCCTACAGAGAAATGTCCAAGAAAGTCCAGGTGTCAGTAAGTCCAGTTTCCTTCACCATCCAAAGGCACTCAGAAACTGGAGGAAATGCTGACAGAAGAGGTCTGGCAGAGCCAAAGACACAACAGAATCAGAAGACAAGTTTATGACAGTCAACAGCTGGAGTGAGAGGAGACTGACAGGACAACAGCTGAAAGCACAGTGAAGATAGCAAGTCTGAGTTTACACTGTGAACAGAAGACTGAACAGTTGCAGGTTTGATGGGTTGAGTTGCAGCAAGAAAGCCATTGCTGAGACTTCAGAATACGAAAAAGAGGCTTGCCTGGGCCATGAAACACCACCAGTGGACTACTGAAGACTGGAAGAAGGTGTTATGGACTGATAAATCAAAATTTGAAATCTTTGGTTCATCCCGCAGGACTTCTGTACGCTGTCGAGTAGGTGAAAGGACGGTTCCTCAGTGTGTGACATCAACTGTCAAACATGGAGGAGGAAGTGTGATGGTCTGGGGCTGTTCTGCTGGATCCAGGGTCGCTGACTTGTACAGAGTGAAAGGCACCCTGAACCAAAACGGCTCCCACAGCAGTCTGCAGTAGCCTCTGGGATGTGCCTAGTTGGTCAGGGGTTCCTCCTACAGCAAGATAATACAATACAGTTTCAGTTAGTTAATGTTTTTTTCTTTTAATTATAGTTTCTATTTATTTCAGTTAATGAAAATATTTTTACACTTCTAGTTTTCGTCATTTCGTTAGTTTTCGTTAACTATAATAACCTTTGCCAGCAGCTGCTTAGATCTTTGAGGGTTAACATCACAAATATCCTGTTGAAACAGAGCTGGAAACCATTATTTTTAGGAGCAATCTAATAAATATTGTCTTGATTGATTAAATAGTATTTGAGCTTTGATGATCCAAAGCCCAAACATATTTTTGAAGGACATGATTTAATATCCTGCAAATAGAAACAACAAATGTTTGGAAGTTTTGATTGGAAAATCACTGAAATGTTTAATCCATTACTCAAATGGCTTCTGACTAATATGGCGTTTGCATTCAGGTACCGTGCTCCTGTCTTTGTCGTTTGCTCTGTTGTGCGTCTTTCTTTTGTTGTATCCTTTGTGTCGGTGACAGTGTAATCTAAATGAGCCGGCTGTCAGATGGATTAGACACGCTGTGGGAAGTAAGCATCACCTGGACATGGAGTTTACAGTGCAGAACAGTACACATTATATCAAAGAGCGATGGTTTGTTATGGGGATTATGCAAAAGGGAAAAAAAAACAAAACAAAAGAGGCGAGAAGGGGAAGTTAACAGGTCACTTGGCACATTGATCGAGTTTCCTGCCAAGAAACGTGCCGTGTCTCCACATGTCTGATGTCTGAGGGGAGCCATTGGCTGAGCGGCGTCGGCTACGGAACATAACCATGTGCTGAAGCCGGAGGGTTTCGCGACCTCAGCTGAGCGCTGACCTACTTACCTGAACGACCTGCTTTGTTTTACGTTAAAAATGGATGACGGAGAAACCTGCAGCAAAGTGGGAGGGAGTTGGGGGGGCGGGGGGGGGGGGGGGGGGGGGGGGGTAGAGCAGGGGTGTCAAACTCATTTTAATTCAGGGGCCACATGCAGCCTAATATGATCTGAAGTGGGCCAAACCAGTAAAATAATATAAATAATAAGATAAGAACGTGTAAATCAGGGGTGTCAAACTCATTTTCTTCTGGGGGCCACATTTAGTCCAATTTAATCCGAAGTGGGCCGGACCAGTAAAATAATAGCATGATAGCCAGTAAATAATGACAACTCCAAATGGTTTTAGTGCAAAAAATGACTTTCATGCACAGAGGTCACTACAGTGGACAGCTATTCTCCAGCTGTTCTCTTGTATATTCATGGGTTTTATTGTTTTAGTTCCACATCAGCCAACACAGTGGACACTTATGCACCATCCCATACAGTGCATTTCATACCATTACTGTAACTATGCTGTTCTTGATAAACCTGATCTGCAGTGACATGTTTTAGTGTAAATCAACAAACAAAACAGTTTTTGTTTTGCATATTATCTCCATGAAATTAGATTAGATTAGATTCAACTTTATTGTCATTACTCAGTATAAATACAGGGTAACGAAATGCAGTTAGCATCCAATCAGAAGTGCAAAATAGCAGAAGTGTAGTATAATACAGTTATATGAATAATAACTAGTATTAGAGTATGTTAAAATGTGGGAAAACATCTGATTAGCAGCATTAAAAATGTTTTTATTGCATACTTTTCCATATCACTTTCTGATATTAGGTTTTAAAAACATGTTTCTTTGCTTGAAAAATTAAATGTATGGGGTCTGGCTGAGTGGACAGTTTTGTAACTCCTTAAAAAAAAACAACTAACTAAATCGCATGTTTTTTTCATGCCTAAAGAACAATAAAAACACACAAATATTGTGACCAAGGTTCTTATAATTGCATGAAAGGGTTAAATTATGCCAATATTTACGTTTACAAACTATCCAAACAAAAAGGATGTGAATAACCTGAAAAAAAAAAAAAGAAATTTCTAAAGAAATATAAGTACAATTTTATCAATATTCTGCCTTGACTTATTATTTATACATATGCATTACAGATCCGATCTACAACGACACAAAACATTTAGTAACAGGCAGAATATTGTTAAAATTGCTCTTAATTTTCTTTAGACATTTCAGGTTGTTCATATTTGTTCAGGTTATTCACATTTTATTGTTAAAGGATAGTTTGTTAATGTAAACACTTTCATAATTTAATGTTTTTTTGCACTAAATCAAAGACAAAAAATTGGTGTTGTCATTATTTATAGGTTATTATGATATTGTTTTTGAGTTTTATGCCCTAACTTGCACTTTGCAAATTCATCCTGCGGGCCGGATTGGAACCTTTGGCGGGCCGATTTTGGCCCCCGGGCCGCATGTTTGACACCTGTGGTCTAAATAATGTCAACTCCAAAGTTTTCTCTATGTTTTTGAGTGAAAAAAGTAACATTCCATGATGAAAATATTTGCATCTACAAACCGTACTTGAACATAACATGAACAAATATGAACAACCTGAAAATTATTTTTAAAAATAAGTGCAATTTTAACAATATTACACCTGAGTTTATCAGTTATACATGTGCATCACTACTTACAGATCACAGTGGATCTACAAATACATAAAACATTTAATAACAGACAGAATATTGTTAAAATTCCACATTCTTATGACAGTTTTGTTCAGGTTTTTCACATTTTTTGTAAAAGGCTAGTCTGTAAATGTAAACATTTTGGTGTAATGTTCCTTTTTTTAAACTGAAAACAAAATTTTCAGTAGTTTTCATTATTTATAAGTTATTATGATAGTATTTTACTGGTCTGACCCACTTTAGATTGAACTGACCTAAAATGATTTTAACATCCTTTATTATTAATATGTTCAGTGTAATTTTTGCATTTCACTAATTCATCCCACGGGCCGGACTGGGCTGTTTGGCGGGCCAGTTGTGGCCCCGGGGCCGCATGTTTGGCTCCTGTGGTGTAGAGGAAGTAAATGGAAAAAAAAAAAAAGCACTGGATAAAGAACCATTTGTAAAACAGAAAGAGGCAGGGCACTATCGCAGATTAAATCAATATTTTCTCCAATGTGTCCAAGGGGTGGATGGATGTGATGTTGACACCAGTATCTGTCTCCATCTGGACTGAAATGGATGGAACGCTGTGGCTGTAAATGGCAGCTGCTGCTGGTCAATGTGTCAAACTCTGAGTGTGTGTGCATTGTTAAGATAAAGTCTGTTATCTGCCTTTGAAAATGGCTTTCCATACATGTGTTTACCTGCTTTATCGTTTGTCACGAGTAGAGAGAATACGAGGAGCTTTATTATCTTTGTTTCAATCGACATCTGGACAGAAAATAATGTCACTAAGCCACATCTGGGAAAAGCAGCCGGTGGGTTTTTCACCCCTTTCCAGAAAGGACACTTTTATTTTAACATTTTGTTGAAGGTTCAGAGTTATTCTGACAGTACCCAACTGCAAAAAACATGTGTGTTTGTGGCTGTTTTCTGTCTAAAAACAGAACTAGTCATTATTTCAATACCAGAGGCGATTTCTCACAGACTGCAAGGGAAGCTCAGCTTCCCCTAAAACTACGAAAATTTAATGGTTAAATATGTACGGTTGTGTTGACATTTCATTGACTACAAATGTGTTAGAACACGTTCATCTCACAGACGAGTTCATTCAGAATCAGCTTTATCACAAACCAACAGACTCGATGTTGTTCACTTCTCATACATTCCCGTGTCTGTTTTCTCATTCGATCTCTGCTCAGTGCATTTGTCCGTAGACGCTCAGCGTCCATGCACTTCAATGGGACTTGTTAGAACCAGTAGTACGAGGTCTGGACCCAAATGCACAACCCACAGACAAAAATACAATTAAGTGGTGTTTATTAAACACAGACAGGATAAACAGTTCACACAAAGGGGTCTTGAGTGGATCCCCGAGGGATTGTTTGCGTGGATTCGTCTCGGCGTCCGAATCCAAAAGAGGAACCTCACTGCCCGGGTCGGGAGCACACGAGGGGAACCCAACTAGGATAAAGCAGAGGAGCGTCAGGGGACAGACCAGGTCATACACAGGGAGTCTAGCAATCAGGCAACGGTACATAAGGGAAAAGGCAAAAACACAAACCATGAATCCAGGCAAAAAAGGTCGAACACCAGAGTGGCAGATCAGGCTGAAGTACAGGCGGGGGGTCAGGCAGGCTCAGAAGTCGAGGAACAAACCGGGTCAGGAACGAACAGACAGGCAGACGAACAGGTTCAGAGAATCGCTGGTAAGTAAACACAACACAAGGAAGGAATACAAACTGGCACAGGACAGGGGAAAACACAGGGCTTAAATACACAGAAGGGAGGGAAGACAATGAGTCACAGGTGGAACAAATCAGGGCGGAGACAGGTAATCAACACAGGTGAAACAATCAGGGAGAGGAAGCAAAGACACCAGACAAGACACAAGAGGAGGATATAACAAAATAAAACAGGAAATGACACACAAGACAGACAAACATAAAAGAGTCCAGGTACTGATATGACAGGACTGAGTGGAACAGTTTTTTTCACTGCCTCAAAACTGGATGGTAATTGGATAAATGCCACGATGTTGTCCCGCCCCCTGACGCTCGGCGTCTCTGGGGTTGAATGGAGCTGTGGGCGGAGCTCGGCCGGGCTGGACGCCAGGCTTCCACGTGCTGATTGGAGGATCAGTCAAAAGGCTGAATCCCATTTGATTGACAGCTAGTTTGAGATCTACTCCTGCACTGACACAGTTCAGTTTAATACTGTCGCACATTCTGCTGTGAAATCGAGAGAGAAACCACTACGACATTACTTGTTCATTTCTTGCACTGTAAATAAAACACACTCATTGTACTTCCTTGTTTCAATTTAACATAATTTCTATGTTTTCTTGTTTACTTGGTACGATAAGGTCACTGACCATTTTCTTAAAAAGGAACGGAGGGACAAATTTATGTTTAAATAACTTGACTTTTTTTTTTATTTTATTTTTTTATGTAAGCCGACACTGAGCTTCCCCTCTCTGAAAGACGAGCAGCCGCCACTGTTCAATACTTATTTCAGTCTAACAGCATCCGATCATCTGATAATGACCAGTTTTCTTCAAAATGCATCAATACTAAGGAAATGCAAAAATGTGTTGAATTATTTTTGACCAAGTGAAAACAGGTGGTTTGTGGTTTTACTGTGGCTGTTTTCTACGGAGGACTGACCTTGTCATGTTTAATAATATATACAGAAATATAAAAATGGCTCTGTAAATTAATCAATGTGCCAATACACAATATAAAAATAAAATTAAAAGGCATTTTCTACTAAGTTATCAGTAAAATGTGACAAAAATGGTTATTTGTATTGTAATTTTTGACAGTTTTAATTTCATTTTGTGTTAAAAACAATTCAGTCGTATATATTAACTGTTAAGCCAAAAGTACAAAATCGACTTTATGATCTATTCCATTACACTGCGAAACAATTTGGATGTTTCAAAAGAAAAAATGACATAAACTGTTTACCTAAATACAAGTTAGCTATTACACAATATTTTGATGCATGATACAAAAATAAACTTACAAGGTATTTTCTATGAAGTTATCAGTAAAATGTGACAAAAATGATTATTTGTATATTCATTTTTAACTTTTAATTTCATTTTGTGTTAAAACCTTAGTTATTTACTTTACCATTTATTTATCTATTTTGTCCTTATTTACATTTTTCCCTCTTTAGTTTTTTTTTTTTATCCCTGCATTTATTCTTGTGTTGTTTGCTATTTACATTTTCTACATCTGTTTATGGTCCCAAAATTATTTATTTATATATTCTATTTACATCCTGACATTTTATTAATTTATTGTCTTTTTTTTAAAATTCACAGTCATATTTACCTCCCCATTATTCTGCCTCTTGCATTTTCTTCTTCTATTTATTTCTCCAAGCCTATTTATGTTGCATCTCCATTTTACATTTCTGTATGCACTTTTTGGTTCAGTAGGTAAATGAGGGGGGCGGTCTTTAAAGGCGTGTCATGGGGTCAGCTCTTTGCCTATTGGACAGTTTGTATTAGGCTTGCTAGTCATACCTGGTTCTCCGCCGAGGTAATGATAATGATTATGGGATGTTTCCAAGGCTTTGGAAGGCAGCAAATGCAGAGGTCTGCCAACTGTCCTGGTATAGTTAACAGATTATGCAGCAGAAAAGCCACCTCCTCCAAATTATTTATCACCACAGGACCGACCTCTGTGTGGAGAAATAAAGAGAGGAAGAAAATGCAAGACGGGGAATATTTCGGAGGTAACCAGAATTCTGAATTAAAAAAAATAAAAAAATAAAAAAAATTAATTAATAAAATGGCAGATGAAAATAAAATATAGAAATGAATAATTTTGGGGCCAAAGAGATAAAGAAAATGTAAACAGAAAAAATTAAGAAATAAATGAAGGGATAAAAATTAAAAAAAAGTAAAATATATATCTAAAAAAAGGACAAAATAAATAAATAAATGGTACTGAAAATGAAATTTTGAAGTAAATAACTAAGGTCTTTAACACAAAATGAAATCAAACAGTTAAAAACAACAATATAAATAACCGTTTTTGTCGTATTTTACAGAAAACTTCACAGAAAATACCTTTTATTTTTTATTTTCTTTGTATCATGTACAGCGGTGTGCAAAAATATTTGAACACTTGTCAAATCTTAAGAAACTGGTGGTTTATTTTTTTTTCCCCAGAGAATGATTTTCACTTTTTTGCCATTGCAAAAGGTAAAAGCAAAAGTACTGAGAATATTTCACCTACAAATTTATCAGTCCAGTCCTTTTTTTATATTTTACTCTGATATTTAGTGTGGCCCCCCTTGGCAACAATCTAAGGAAACTCTAAGGCAGGGGTGTCAAACATGCAGCCCGGGGGCCAAATGCGGTCCGCCAAAGGGTCCAGTTCGGCCCCTGGGATGTTTTTGCCAAGTGCAAAAATTCCACAATCTTGAATTGAATTAAGCAAAAAAAAAAATTGATCTTGAATTAAGGAAAAAATCTTGGATTGAGCCAAAAAAAAAATCTTCAATTAAGTAAAAAAAATCTTCAACTAAGCCAAAAAAAATCTCAAATTTAGCAAAAAAAATCTTGAATTAAGCCAAAAAACAGTCTTCAATTAAGTAAAAAAAAATATTGAATTAAGCCAAAAAAAATCTAGAATCAACAACTTAAATTTTTTCTTTGCAAAAAATAACATTAAATTATGAAAATATTTACATTTACAAACTATCCTGAAACAATTAAATGTGAATAATCTGAACAAATATGAACAACCTGAAATGTCTAAAGAAAATTAAGCACAATTTTAACAATTTTCTTCCTGTTCCTCAGTGTTTAGTGTCTTTGTAGATCTGATCCATAATGCACATGGACAAATGATAAGTTGAGGAATAATATTATTAAAATTGCACTGAATTTTCTTATGTTTTTTAATTTACATTTCAGTTTTTTCAGGATTTTTTTTTTTTTTTGGATAGTTTATAAAAGTAAGCATTTTCATAATTTAATGGGGTTTTTTTTACACTAAAACAAAGACAAAAATGTGGAGTTTTCATTATTTATAGGTTATTATGTTATTATTTTACTGGTCCGGCCCACTGCAGATCAAATTTAGCTGAATATGGCCCCTGAACTAAAATGAGTTGGACACCCCTGCTCTAAGGAAACTCTCTGGAATGAGCTTCTGAGGCCGTGGAATGACATTGGGGTTGAAACTCTCAGAAAATACATGGACACAATGCCAGAAAGAAGCGCTGCTGTTACTGAATCCTGGATGCAAAAAGATCTATGCTGATCAATTCTGACAAATGCTTTGGTAAAAAAAAAGCTAGTGAGCAATAACTTCTTCTATTCACTTCAATTCAGTGGAGTTTTATTTGTATTAAGCAAATTATTAATTCAAGTACTTGAAAAACTAGAGTGAAATAAACCCAACAGATCCTCTAAGAGCAAGCCCAGGGCGACGGTGGGGAGGAAAAAACTTCTTTTACAGAAAGAAAAAACCTCAGACAGAACTGGGCGACTGGTAGGAGGCCATCTGCCTCGACTGGTTGGAGTGAGTGAAAAAAGGAGAGACAAAAGATAAGGACAGAGATAAAAAGAAAAATAACAAACAAAAAACCCACTGTGGATGACGAGTCAAACACTGGGAGAGCTGATGTCCAAACCCACATACCAGGAATGTCAAACTCCAAAGCCAGAAATACCTGGAAAAAAAAGCAGGAAGAGAACTATAAACCACAGACTATTCAAAACAGGCAGTGCTTTAAGCCACAAGACTGTCCAGGTGAACAAAGTCTACAAAGTCTAGTCACTGCCCAAACACACAAACCAAACCTTAAGCAGGACCAGCTGTCTGTGTACAATAAAATTAAAACCATCCTGCACATTACCAAATATTTACAGTAAAATCACTGGTGCAGATCCATCTGTAGAACCTGTCAAAGACTACACTGTTTGAAAAACACAGTGCTTTAACCCTTTCATGCATGAATTATGAGAACCTTAGTCAAGATTTTTTTTCTTGAGTGTTTTTATTCCTCCTTAGGCATGAAAAAAACAATGCGATCAAGTTTTTTAAAATTTTTATGGAGTTATAAAAATGTCCACGCATTTAATTTTTGAAGTAAAGAAACGTTTAGAACCCAATATCAGAAAGTGATATTAAAACAATGAAATAATAACATTTTAATGCTGCTCATCTGATGTTTTCTCACATTTTAACATATTCTAATGTTAGTTATTACTCACTTCATGGAGATAATATGCAAAAAAAAAAAAAAAAGACAATTTACACTCAAACATGTTACTGCAGATCAGGTTGATCAAAAACAGCAAAGTTTCAGTAATGGTCTGAATGTCAGTGTATGGGATGATGCATAAGCGTCCACTGTGTCGGCTGATATGGAACTAAAACAACAAAACCCATGAATATACAAGAGAACAGCTGTAGAAGAACTGTCCACTGTACTGACCACCATGCATGAAAGGGTTAATCACAAAAACTGGGTATTTAGTTGGAACTCAGAGACCTACGCCGCGTTTCCACCACATGGAACCAACTCGACTCTGGTACCAGATAGTATTCCTGGAGGCCGTTTCCATTACAGGATTCTACCAACTTTACAGTGTCTGGACATCATAGCAATGCGGCGCGTTACTTCTGTGTCATCTGCACAGAGTTGCTGATAAACTTGCCCGTTGCATGTTGTCTTGTCAAGCTCTTGCTGAATTTTTACGTCGGCCACCAAAGACTGAATCTCCTGACAAAATGGTGTGGTTTTGCGGGCTGTTATCATGTGGATTAACCTACCGCTACATTTACTGTAAACTTCCGCATCTGTTTTTGGAAATGGCTGAAACGCGGAAACAGCAGGAGGGAAGCGGAGCTCCAGCCGTTTCCGCATCATGTTTGTTGCAGCTGCTGCTGCCAGGCGGAGCTCCACTTCCCTCCAGCTGTTTCTGCGTCATGTTTATTGCAGCCATATGATATCATATGGTTGCACTGCTGCTGCCAGGCGGCTGCGCAAACCTCCGCTTCCCACAGTGTGTGTTGCGACAAAACTCCGACGATGCTCGAGTTATCTACCAGCTCTGTTTGTAAACACAGACTTTGTCTATGGTGGAGTACACTTCAAAATTGTTCACCATGAGGGAAGCGATTCAGGTGAGAAATCACAGAAAGACTTACGGATTCATGAAACTTAGGCTACGACTGGGGTTTGACAGATCTGATGAAAAATTAGTGACAAAAGTCTCCCGCACCTTTAAAACATAGACATTCATATCATATTCTACTTTCACTGAGCTAATATGTGTCATCTCCATCTGGTCTGTGTATCAGACACCCGCTCGAACCACAGATTTGTGTCCAACCCATTTCTTGCAGACCGATTCACCCGATGCAGGTCAAATTAGATACATGTTCACAAGTGCCTTTCTCTCAGTTTTTACATTTTTACGAATTCTCAAAGTTTTTCAAAAGATTGATTAGTTCAGACTGGGTAGGCAGGCTGTCAGTGAGCAGGAGGGCAAAGGGTTGTGGACCAGGGGGGTATGAGTAAGATCAACTTACTTTGATAATAATATATGATGACATGATTATAATAATATATGAGGACATGATTATATTATATACTGACATGATTATTGATAATAAATATCTTAATTTTTTTTTTTTTAATTTTGACTCTTTTGACTAATTTTGACTTTTGTTATGATACCACCATGGTTTCATATGAAAAAAAAACAAATCCTCAGAAAATATGAGTTATTACCTCTGTCAAGGATGTTGGTTGATGGTAGGTAATCGGGGGTGGGGGTGTTTGTTTGTCTGTCTGTCTGTTAGCAAGAGAAGTCAAAAAGTTATGGAAGGATTTTGATGAGTTTTTTAGGAAATGTTGATACTGGCACAAGGAGCAAATGATTGAATTTTGGTGGTGATGGGGGGGGGGGGTGGCGACTAAGAAACTGATCTGTCTTGGCGAAGGTCTGTGCTCTCTGAGTGCTTTTCTAGTTTTCAATATACTACATGCAAAGCAGATTTTATTTTATTGTGAATGATTACAGTGTAGGTATGTTAATGATTCTCTACAACACAGATTTTTCTGGATTGTTATTTTGTTATATACTGTCAATTATTCACTCATACAAAGAAGCACCCAAATTTGTGGCCAAAATTATGATGATTATCATAACAGTTACCATTATTATCATGGTATTGCTGAAATGTGCTCAAAATGTTCAAAAAGTACTAATACACAAACAAACAAACAAACAAACAAACAAACAAACAAATAAACAAATAAATAAATAAATAAATAAATAACTTTTCAATCAAAGAAAAAAAAGTGCTCAAATGCAATTTTTTGGTTGTCAAATTTTTTCTTGCATTCAAACACTTTTTCTTCGACTGAAAGGTTTTTTTTATTCAGTTTAATTTTTTTTTTTTTTTTTTTTGTTGAAAATAGTTTTTTGGGTTAAAGCAACTTTTTTTTGATTGAATAATGAAGAAACAAATCTACCTTCATAGTTTACTTTCTTGCCAAAACATCTATGAAACTGTGTTCTGTTTGACTAAGTATTCTGCGTCCGTATCTGGAGTGAGGGGATACGATTATTTATTCAACTACATTTAAGCTCTCCTTCACTTCTGTCCAGAAACAAAGGCTTCTCTGAATCGGACTCTCCTCCACATCAGCTGTATTTATCATCCTGACCCATAAACTGTCCAGTAGCCTCTGCATGTGCATCTGTTCTGTAACGTGGTGCTCCCACCTAGTGGTTCAACAGAAACACTGTCAGTTCACGTACAGTAGGTGTCCTCAGCAGAAAGGGCTCCATGCACACATGTTCACAGCTCACTATAACACTTCAGTTTACACCAAAAACATACAGGGATTTACTAATACATCATACAGTTCCTAAGCTGCTGTTTACCTCCGCCAAGGAGGTTATGTTTTTCCAGCATTGGCTTGTCTGTCTGTCTGTCTGTGTGCAAGATAACCCAAAAAGTTATGGACAGATTTGGATGAAAATTTCAGGAAATGTTGATACTGGCACAAGGAACAAATGATTAACTTTCAAATATCTAAATTTTTTTGTTTATTTGTTTCAGATATTTGTAATAGTTGTGTTATTCATTCCACCATGTCTCAAATGTATTTCTATATTTTTCTTTTGTAATGTTTTTCCCATTCTTGTTCTGTAAATTTGCTTTGGGCCATTAAAAAAAAAAAAAAAAAAAAAAAAAAGGCAAGAGCAGTCAACTATGCATGTGTTTGCCCCTCAACATGGTGGAGACTGACCTAGTGCCCCAGATGTGTGATGTCAGTGAATACCATCTATTGCAGTAACTGTCTTAATAGAAGAAGTACTCTTCTGACTTCTGGTCTAAAATTGAAAACTATATCATATCTAAAAGTAATAAAAACATAGTCATAACATCTCAAAATTTACTTGCATATTTTGAACATAACATTCGTAAAATGGACTGAACTTACTCTCTGATATATTTATGTATGTATGTATGTATGCATGTATGTATGTATTTATTTATTTATTTTTCTTAGATGTGCATATGTTAAGTTTTTTTCTTTTTTGTTTAATTTGTCTATTCTTTTTTGGATTTCTAAGGCTTTGTATTATTTTTTAATTTATTTGTTTAGATGCTTTTTACATCTTGATGTTCAAAATTTCTCTGTTTTGTATACATATATATTTTCAATAAAGTTGGGGGAAAAAAACAACAATGAAACTGCCTTAACAGAAGAAAAAGGGAACGTATAATCATCCAAAGACAAAGTCCTTATTTATGGCAGCGGCCACGCAGATTGGACTTCTGGAAGAGAACTGTACATGAGGGATTCAACAACAAGTTATGGATCCAGAATTTCGGAATGACCCGGACAGCGTTTAATGAACTGTGTGATGTAATTGAACCTCGACTAGTCCTGTCCTGTGGAAGCAGTTCCTACACAAAAGCCAGTGTCTGTGGTCTGATCCAAACTAGAACCACCTGTTCTGAGTCCAGGGTCATAGGGGAGACGTTTGGCCTGAGCAAAACCACCGTGCACAGATGGGTGAAAATTCAATTTTATTTTATTTGTCCCCTATATCACAACACGGTTGCCTCACAGGGCTTTACAGAATTAGTTGGATATGAAAAAAAAGAACAATCAATAAACAGTAGATGAAGGAAATGGATGAATGTCCTGGGCATCCCCTGTCCTTAGACCAGGGGTGTCAAACATGCGGCCTGGGGGCCAAATGCGAAAGGGTCCAATTTGGCCCCTGGGATGTTTTTGCCAAGTGCAAAAATTCCACAGTCTTGAATTGAATTAAGCAAAAAAAAAAAAAAAAAAAAAAAAAAAATTAGCTTGAAAAAAAAAAAAAAAAAAAAAAAGTCTTCAATTAAGCCAAAAAAAATTCTCAAATTTAGCAAAAAATCTTGAATTAAGCCAAAAACAATCTTCAGTTAAGTAAAAACAAATCTTCAATTAAGCCACAAAAAAAAAATCTTCAATTAAGCCAAAAAAATCTAGAATTAACAACTTAATTTTTTTTCTTTGTTTTAGTGCAAAAAATAACATTAAATTATGAAAACATTTACATTTACAAACTATCCTGTAACACTAAAATGTGAATAATCTGAACAAATATGAAGAACCTGAAATGTCTAAAGAAAATTAAGCCCAATTTTAACTATTTTCTAGCTGTTCCTCAGTGTTTAGTGTCTTTGTAGATCTGATCCATAATGCACATGCAGAAATGAGAAGTGGAGGAATAATATTATTAAAATTGCACAAAATTTTCTTATGTTTTTTTAATTTAAATTTCAGTTTTTTCAGGGTTTTTTTTTTTTTTTTGGATATTTTATAAAAGTAAGTATTTTCATAATTTAATGTTTGTTTGTTTGTTTTTTTACACTAAAACAAAGACAAAAATTTGGAGTTGTCATTATTTACAGGTTATTCTGTTATTATTTTTCTGGTCCGGCCCACCGCAGATCAAATTTAGCTGAATATGGCCCCTGAACTAAAATGAGTTTGACACCCCTGTCCTTAGACCCTCCTTCTCAGCAAAGAAAAACTCCAAAAACCCAGTGGGAAAAGAGAAACCAGGGAGAGAACCGCAGTGAAGGAGAGATCTACTCCCATGGACGGAAAAGCAGTAGACAAAATGTGTTTCCATTACACTTTTGAGTTCTACTTCTATATTGAAACGTCTCAAAAACCACCTCATGAGATCATAAAAACTTTTTTGTGATCTTTGGCAGTTTTTGTGACACTTCAGTGTTTCCATTATCAGTTTTCTATTGTGCAATTTACATTTTGTGCATTTCTGAGGGTAATGGAAACCCAGCTAGTGACAATCAAATATCATTCGACAAAAGCAGAGAATTTCAGCCGTTTGCTTGTTTACTGAATCATGCCTCTGCTGCTGCTGCTGCTTCGTGCCCCTCCTCTACTGTAGGAGTTCTTCATCTGCTGAGATTCAATCAGGTTAATGCTGTTGGGTTTGGATAGCGTACGGTCCTCTGCATCGACGCTGAGCCGGGGAGGGACTGGGAGATGAGAGTGCAGGAAAATGAAAGACGTGACCCCCCCCTCCAGTTTTTGCCCCTTACAATACAAGGTGCTAATGACTGTGATGTGAGTTTTCATGCCGTGGGGGAACAGATTGCTTTTTCCTGTTCAATTTAAGAGACGATGCAAATCAGTAGCGCAGTGACTAATGGACCGAGTGACCCTGGAGTAACTGCACCAACCATGACCTGCTACAGCCGCAGGACTGAGCAGGACGTCCATTTCAGTTCACTTTGCTCTGGCCTTGACCTGTTATCTGCTTCATTTTTGGATTAAATAATGAAGCTGCTTGTCAGTCAGTTGTCCAGTTACTTTGAGCCTCTGACAGAGGAGGGACTGCATTTAACTCAGAAAGACCCAGTGCAACTTTGTGGCAGTTCCCAAATTAATGTAAGAATATTTGACTATTATCATTACAGTTTATAACTAGAAGTACTTGGAGAGCACAGACCTCCGCCAAGGCTGATCAGTGGCCCCCCCCACCCCCGATCACCACCAAAATTTAATCATTTCTTCCTTATCCCATTTCCAACAAACCCTGAAAATTTCATCCAAATCTGTCCATAACTTTTTGAGTTATGTTGCACACTAACGGACAGACAAACAAACTAACAAACCCTGGCAAAAACATAACCTCCTTGGCGGAGGTAACAAACAAACCCCACCCCACGCACATATTGTATTGAGACAATTATTGTACATCATTCTGACATAAAACTAAGGCATATATACATTTGTGGAAAAAATGATTAGACCATCAAAAGTCATCAAAAACAATGGTTATGCAATCCAGAACTAACTCCTGTGTGTATCATGTGACTAAAACAGACAGAAAAGAAAACATGGAATGAATAAAAGGACTGTTTTTGTCAGTACAATGCCATAGATACTGATGTAAAAACTGAAGTGATTTTGGTTATTATAAAAAAAAAAAAAAACGTGGAAAATGGATAGATATCAGCTCTGAAATTAAACTCTTATGAGCTATTTTTGTCCAAACAAATGTACCTATAGTTGTACCAGGCTGTAGAGAACTAAAAATAAGGACCAGGACAAAAGTGGTAAAATTCTGAAAAATAACACTGTCAAAAACAAATTTATTGTTTAAGTTTTTTGAGCTGATTTAGGATAATTTTGGTGTGCTGAATCCAAAAATCACATTAATTTTGCTCAATCAGGTCAACTTTCTGAACTATGCTACATATTGGCTTTTTAACATTTTTGCTTACATTTATGGGCATTTTCACATCATATGATACAAAATTCTTTCATATTTCTTGCAATAAACGAGTTCTGAAGATTTTACTTTTGCCAATTTATGATTACTGGTTTTTTTTTTAATATTACAGGTGAATGAAATGGCTTCGACTAGAAGATCTTGCAAAAATAAGCCTGACGTATTCTGCTACATCTGCGGTGAATACACCATTGTACCTAACAGGAATCAAGTCACAAGTTTCATAAAGTGTGCTTACCAATCTTATTTTGGTATTAAACTTGGTGACCAAGATAAAGTTTACAAAAATGTTATCAATTTTGTGAGAAGATCAAATTTTTACCTCCACCAAGGAGGTTATGTTTTTGCCAGGGTTTGTTTGTCTGTTTGTTTGTTTGTCTGTCCGTTAGTGTGCAACATAACTCAAAAAGTTATGGACAGATTTGGATGAAATTTTCAGGGTTTGTTGGAAATGGGATAAGGAAGAAATGATTAAATTTTGGTGTTGATCAGGGGTGGGGGGGCCCACAGGGGGGGCCATTTCCAACAAACCCTGAAAATTTCATCAAAATCTGTCCATAACTTTTTGAGTTATGTTGCACTCTAACGGACAGACAAACAAACAAACAAACAAACCCTGGCAAAAACATAACCTCCTTGGCGTGGGTGGGGGCCACTGATCAGCCTTGGCGGAGGTCTGCGCTCTCCGAGTGCTTCGAGTTCAAAATCAAATTAGCAAAAAAAACTGACCTGATTGAAAAAAACAGATGTCATTTTTGGATTTAGCGGTGCAAAATGGTCCTAATTCAGCTGAAAAAACCTAGACAACTTGCAAAAAATATTTTTTTGTAACCCAGTGTAATAATTTAATAAAGTTAGAAAAATGTTAACAAAATAAACAAAGATGGACCCAACTGAGGCAAGGTTATTATCGTTAACGAAAACTAACGAAATAACGAAAACTAGAATTGTAAAAACATTTTCGTTAACTGAAATAAATAAAAACTATAATTAAAAGAAACAAACGATAACTAACTGAAACTGTATTGTGTGCTTACAAAACTAACTAAAACATATAAAAATTATGGATAAAATTCCCTTCTTTTTCATCTTTGTCAATGTCGGATTGATATGAAATCGATTTATTTGCAATTTTAGCTGCTGGCACCATATGATATTTAACAGTCTGTCACTTCTCATCACTTGTGGTTTCCAGTCGTCTTCTGGTCCCCACTCTACCTGGAAACATGGAAACTAAAGTTGGGAAAAAGCAGCAGAGTCCTGTTTAAGATTTACAGGAATACAACAGTGAAGAAGAGAAAAGATCTAAAAAAAAATTACAACTAAACTAAAACTATGCATTTAGAAAATAACGAAAACTAATAAAAACTAGCAAACCTGCTCTAAAAACTAATTATAACTAACTGAATTAGAGAAAAAAAGTCAAAACTAAATAAAAATAAACTATAATGAAAAATCCAAAACTATTATAACCTTGAACTGAGGTCAACTAAACCATAACCATTCTCACTGGTTTTAACAGGCGACATCACATAACCCCTATCCTCGCATCCCTCCATTGGTTCCCTGTGTGTTTTAGAATTGATTTTAAGATTTTACTGATCACTTTTAAAGCCTGAATCGGTGTGTATATATATATATATATATATATATATATATATATATATATATATATATATATATATATATATATATATATGTATATATGTAGATAGATAGATAGATAGATAGATAGATAGATAGATAGATAGATAGATAGATAGATAGATGACATGTTAGTTACCTACGAGCCAGTACGCAGCCTTACATCCTCGGGGGGGCAGAGGGCTCCTGGCTGTTCCAAAGTCGAGGCTTAAATCTAAAGGTGACCGGGCCTTTTCTATCAGGGCCCCTTGACTTTGGAACGGCCTGCCTGAGGAGATAAGGCTGAGGAATCAGTGACATCTTTTAAATCACTTCTTAAAACACACTTTTATAGACTTGCTTTTATGTGATGTTTGTCCCTTTTAATTTTATTTTTTTTGTTTTTAAATTTGAATCTTATCCTGTTTGATTGTTGGTTTATATTCTCATACATGATGTTGTTTTATCTCACGCCTTTATTTTTGCATTGATTTAACAGCATCATGTTACGTTATCCCTGCCCTCTTTATTCTGATTCATTTAATTTATTCAAAGTGTCATGTTTCTGCATTGTTGTACACATCTTTCTTATTGTGTTGCTTCTGTTTTAGTGTTTTTACTTACGTCTTGTATCCTGCTGTTGTGCCCTTTACTTGTTTGTCAAAAGCACTTTGTAAACTTTGTTTTTAAAAGGTGCTATATAAATAAAGCTATTATTATTATTATTATTATTATTATTATTATTATTATTATTATTATTATTATAACTGCAACAGAACAAAACTGACTGAACCAGACAATGAACCAAGGTGGTCTTAAATAGAAGGGGACTAACCCAAATTAAACACAAGGGGGAGGCATTACACGAAGAAATTAAACCAAACCATTAATTTAGTCAAAGTAACATAAAAAGAAAATAATCATGACTAGACACAAAATACTAACTGTGTGAAATAAATATGATTTAAACCAAGCATTAAGCAACAAAACTAACACAAAGAAACAAACAGTACCCCCCCCCCCCAGTCTTGTAGTAGTAGTTCCTTCCAGCTCCTTAAATAGTACCCAAGCCCATCAGTCTGGTCCTTGGTCTGGGAACTTAACCCTTTCATGCACAGTGGTCACTACAGTGGACAGTTATTTTACAGCTGTTCTCTTGTATATTCATGGGTTTTGTTGTTTTAGTTCCATATCAGCCAACACAGTGGACACTCATGCATCATCCCATACACTGACATTCAGACCATTACTGAAACTTTGCTGTTTTTGATCAACCTGATCTGCAGAAACATGTTTGAGTGTAAATCAATTGTCATTTGTTGGACAAAATCAGTCTGTTTTTTTTTTTTTTTTTTGCATATTATCTCCATGAAGTGAGTAATAACTAGCATTAGAATATGTTAAAATGTGAGAAAACATCAGATTAGCAGCATTAAAAACGTTATTATTTCATTGTTTTGATATCACTTTCTGATATTGGGTTCTAAACATTTCTTTACTTCAAAAATTAAATGCGTGGACATTTTTGTAACCCCATAAAAAAATTTTTTAAAAACTTGATCGCATTGTTTTTTCATGCCTAAGGAGGAATAAAAACACTCAAGAAAAAAAATCTTCACTAAGGTTCTCATAATTCATGCATGAAAGGGTTAAGAACAAGCATAAGTAAATAATTCAAACATAACTAATACATGTGCACCCAAATTAGAATGTTTAAATAAAATGCTTAAACTAAACCGTGTCATGTAATTATTAACTGTAACTTAAGACACAAACACTCATGAAATAACAAATCTAACACAAGGTTGTGGTGGGTAAGGGATCCACCACACAGGCATTAAAATGAACAAGAAACTGAAGAAAACAAGAGTGGTCTAATAATTTTTTCTGCATTTTTTTCACATTTTGAGTAAATTTTTTTCCCACCATTTACCCAACACTGTGGTACTCCGCAATTCTGAAAGATAGGGAAATCAGTTAAAAAACAAACAAACAAACAAAAAAAAAGCATCCGTAAAAAATTCAATTCTAATCACCTCATTCTGAAAGAAAAAATGAACTTGTTTTAATAAAGCCGTCCTACAACATGCCTGTTGGACCCTATTCCATCCAACCTCTTACAGTCTGTAGCCCCTACTATCACAGCACCAATCACACATGTGATTAATGCTTCACTGACTTCAGGAACATTTCCTACAGTATTTAAACAAGCGCAGGTAACACCACTACTCAAAAAACCTTCCCTCACACCCACTCAAGTGGAGAATTATCGACCAGTCTCACTCCTCCCATACCTTTCTAAGACCATCGAAAGGGCGGTTTTCAAACAGGTCACAGAATTCCTCTCCCAAAATAACCTCCTTGACATCAACCAATCTGGCCTCAAAATCGGCCACTCCACTGAAACGGCTCTGTTGTCTGTGACAGAAGCCTTGAAAGAGGCTAGAGCAGCAGCCAAGTCTTCAGTACTCATTCTACTCGACTTATCAGCAGCATTTGACACTGTCAATCATGATATCCTGTTATCCATACTCTGGAACATGGGCATCACAGGCCACGCACACTCCTGGTTTCAATCTTACCTTACTGGTCGGTCCTTCAGTGTGTCCTGGCTAGGGCACACATCAGCAGTTCACCGCCTCACCACGGGGGTCCCCCAAGGCTCTGTGTTGGGCCCCCTCCTTTTTGCCATATACACCACCTCACTCGGTCAGATCATCCACTCACACGGCTTCTCATATCATTGCTATGCTGATGATACCCAGCTCTATCTGTCATTCCCACCTGATGACTCCACAGTCTCAGTGCGAATCACAGATTGTCTCTCTGACATACAGTACAGGCCAAAAGTTTGGACACACCTTCTCATTCTTTGCATTTTCTTTATTTTCATGACTATTTACATTGTAGATTCTCACTGAAGGCATCAAAACTATGAATGAACACATGTGGAATTATGTACTTAACAAAAAAGTGTGAAATAACTGAAAACATCTCTTATATTCTAGTTTCTTCAAAGTAGCCACCCTTAGCTCTGATGACTGCCTTGCACACTCTTGGCATTCTCTTGATGAGCTTCCAGAGGTAGTCACCTGAAATGGTTTTCACTTCATAGCTGTGCCTTGTCAGGGTTACTTAGTGGAATTTCTTGCCTTATTGATGGGGTTGGGACCATCAGTTGTGTTGTGCAGAAGTCAGGTTGATGCACAGCTGACAGCCCTATTGGACAACTGTTAGAATGCATATTATGGCGAGAACCAATCAGCTAAGTAAAGACAAACGAGTGGCCATCATTACTTTAAGAAATGAAGGTCAGTCAGTCTAGAAAATTTCAAAACCTTTGAATGTGTCCCCAAGTGCAGTCGCAAAAACCATCAAGCGCTACAACGAAACTGGCTCACATGAGGACCACCCCAGGAAAGGAAGACCAAGAGTCACCTCTGATGCTGAAGATAAGTTCATCTGAGTCACCAGCCTCAGAAATCGCAAATTAACAGCAGCTCAGATTAGAGACCAGATGAATACCACACAGAGCTCTAGCAGCAGACACATCTCTACAACAACTGTTAAGAGGAGACTGCGTGAATCAGGCCTTCATGGTCAAATAGCTGCTAGGAAACCACTGCTCAGGAGAGGCAACAAACAGAAGAGATTTATTTGGGCCAAGAAACCCAAGGAATGGACATTAGACCAGTGGAAATCTGTGCTTTGGTCTGATGAGTCCAAATTTGAGATCTTTGGATCCAACCGCCGTGTCTTTGTGCGACGCAGAAAAGGTGAACGGATGGATGCTACATGCCTGGTTCCCACCGTGAAGCATGGAGGGGGAGGTGTGATGGTGTGGGGGTGCTTTGCTGGTGACGCTGTTGGGGATTTATTCAAGATTGAAGGCAACCTGAATCAGCATGGCTACCACAGCATCCTGAAGTGACATGCCATTCCATCCAGTCTGCGTTTAGTTGGACCATCATTTATGTTTCAACAGGACAATGACCCCAAACACACCTCCAGGCTGTGTGAGGGATATCTGACCAAGAAGGAGAGTGATGGAGTGCTGCGCCAGATGACCTGGCCTCCACAGTCACCGGACCTGAACCCAATCGAGATGGTTTGGGGTGAGCTGGACCGCAGAGTGAAGGCAAAAGGGCCAACAAGTGCTAAGCATCTCTGGGAACTTCTTCAAGACTGTTAGGAAACCATTTCAGGTGACTACCTCTGGAAGCTCATCAAGAGAATGCCAAGAGTGTGCAAAACAGTCATCAGAGCTAAGGGTGGCTACTTTGAAGAAACTAGAATATAAGAGATGTTTTCAGTTATTTCACACTTTTTTGTTAAGTACATAATTCCACATGTGTTCATTCATAGTTTTGATGCCTTCAGTGAGAATCTACAATGTAAATAGTCATGAAAATAAAGAAAATGCAAAGAATGAGAAGGTGTGTCCAAACTTTTGGCCTGTACTGTATCTGCGTGGATGAAAGCCCATCACCTTCAGCTGAACCTGTCCAAAACTGATCTGCTGGTCTTCCCAGCTAAGCCAACCATACAGAGGGACATCTCCATCACTATTGACTCCATACCTCTGGCTCCTACCAGTGTAGTACGTAACTTGGGAGTCATGATTGATAATCAGTTGACCTTCATGGATCACGTTGCCTCTGTCACCCGATCATGCCGTTTCACTCTGTTCAACCTAAGAAAGATCAGGCCATACCTAACCGAACAGGCCACCCAGCTCCTGGTGCAGACTATGGTTATCTCCCATCTTGACTACTGCAATGCTCTTCTAACGGGCCTCCCAGCTTGTGTTGTCAAACCACTACAGATGGTCCAGAATGCAGCAGCGCGTCTGGTCTTCAATCAGCCTAAAAGGGCACATGTCACCCCCTTACTCATTGAGTTACACTGGCTACCCATAGCTGCCCGCATCAAATTCAAATCTTTAATCCTAGCCTACAAAATTCTCAGTGGGTCTGCTCCTGTCTACTTAGGTGCACTAATAAAAGCTTATGTCGCCCCACGACCGCTACGCTCGTCTGGGGAACGTAGTCTGGTGGTCCCCAGACCTTGTACAAGACAATCCAGGCTCTTTTCATGGGTCGTTCCACGTTGGTGGAACACTCTACCAAGTGCTACAAGAACAGAGGCATCCCTGCCTATCTTCAAGAAGCTCCTGAAGACCCAGCTCTTCCGAGAGCACCTCCTGTCCTAGCACTTTCAAACATTCCATTTTAAATATTCTAATAAGGTTTTTCCCAGGATAACCACAGATTCTTCCAGGATTATCTCTGGACCTGCTGCGGTGGTCCTGCCTCTTCCCTGCCCTCATCATCACCACTCACTTATCCTCAACCGCCTCCATGTGTCTCCCCCTACTCCCCCCTTCTCCCCCTCTCCCCCAGTCTCTATCTATATCGCTCTCTCTTTTTCCCCTTCTCTACTCTCTCTGTTTAACCCCAACTGGTCAAGGCAGACGGCCATCCTCCAGGAGTCTGGGTCTGCTCCAGGTTTCTTCTGTTAAAGGGAAGTTTTTCCTCACCACTGTCACCAGTCACAAGTGTTTGCTCCTGGAGGATTCTGTTGGGTTTCTGTAAATTGACTTAGAGTCTGGTTTTGACCAACTCTATATACAAAATGTCAAGAGATAATTTTTTTTGTGATCTGGCGCTATATAAATAAAATTTGATTGACTGAGTGATTTAATTGGTTTTCCCCTGTAAGTCGCTTTGGAAAAAAGCGTCTGCCAAATGCGTAAACATGAACATAAACATAAATGAATCTCATTGAGGAACTGATTAAACTTGCTGTGGGTTATACGTTTGAGCTTTGGGGGTGAAGGTTAGAGTCTGTGACCTTGAAATAATATCAAGTAAATAATATTAAAACACAAAAAAGTCATGAAAACAAACTGTGCATTTATTTTTTTCAACTTCATGAACATTATCACAACACAAGGGTGTATAATATGTTGTGTCAGACAGGACTGCATATTGTATTTTACTGTGGCAAAAACATAGACCACATCCTGATGTAGAAAGATTACAGTCAAATGAATATCATCATGAATAAAAACAGCTGAGACACACAATGTTACAGACTTGTTTAGATTTTTTAGGAAACGAAAGAAAGTGAAAAAACAAGGACGATTAAAGAATAAATCTAACTGCTGAGGGGAGAGTGTTATTAAAAGCCCAAAAGTGAAAAGTTACATGAGAAAGGTGCATGAGTTATCCTTTAAAGCTCCAAACATCTCTGTATTTTATTCACATTTTGCTTAATGTCCTCAGATCCAGACCTCCAGGAAGGCTTTATCGGTGATTTATCTGATCTAGTCTGACATACAAATGTTGTAGAGGAACAGATGTCTTGGAGTTCTGGTTGGTTTGGTTAGATTTATACACACATTTCAACAAGTGCTACTTTAGAGAAGATAAATCTGCAGGATTTGGTACAAGTTAAATAAGCTACAGCCTCACGATCTGCACGGGCCTAAAAAAAAAAAAAAATCCAGAATGTTTTTTTTTTACTCAGTTTATAAAATTTTGCAAATTCCTCATCTATAATTATGTCGACTGGATAGCTGAATTATAGGTGATGTGTAATATTTAGTATCAGTGTTCCTTGTGTCAGTAGTCTATAGATAACACTGGTCAACAACAAATTTATTGTTTAAGTTTTTTGAGTTGATTTAGGATAATTTTGGTGTGCTGAATCCAAAAATCACATTAATTTTGCTCAATCAGGTCAACTTTCTGAACTATGCTACATATTGGCTTTTAACATTTTTGCTTACATTTATGGGCATTTTCACATCATATGATACAAAATTCTTTCATATTTCTTGCAATAAACAAGTTCTGAAGATTTTACTTTTGCCAATTTATGATTAATGTTTTTTTAATATTACAGGTGAATGAAACGGCTTCGACTAGAAGATCTTGCAAAAATAAGCCTGACGTATTCTGCTACATCTGCGGTGAATACACCATTGTACCTAACAGGAATCAAGTCACAAGTTTCATAAAGTGTGCTTACCAATCTTATTTTGGTATTAAACTTGGTGACCAAGATAAAGTTTGGGCACCACACATGGTATGCAAGTCATGCATCACATTTTTCAAAATCAAATTAGCAAAAAAACCTGACCTGATTGAGAAAAACAGATGTCATTTTTGAATTTTGCGGTGCAAAATGGTCCTAATTCAGTTGAAAAAACCTAGACAACTTGCAAAAAACATTGTTTTGTAACCCAGTGTAATTTATGGAATTCTAGTGAATATAATTGTGTGTAACCTCACAGGTGAACTGAGGCATTTCCATGATTATGTCAAACAGAATTATCCTGGAAAAGAAAGAATTCAACCCAAAGATCTGGATCAAATCATCTTTCAACACAAGGTTCATGTAGTTTTCCCTAATGTGGAACAAATATTACCACTATTTCTGTCTCATGGCAACAAACTGTTCAGAAGAAAGATCATTTTCACAAAGAAAGAGAATAAAAAATCAACTGAGAGCAACTACTGTATGTGTCAGGAAAAGATGCATGTGCTTCGCATCATGTGCATAGAAAGCAATAAGTTATGTAGCATATCTTTTGACGACATAATCAATGATTTTGCTTTTGTGAAAACAAGAAACAAAATGCTTTAAGTTGTAACTTAGAAGATTCTCAAATAATTTTTGTGGTTTTACAATATGGTCTTTATTATTAAATATTAATAAAAATTAAAAGGCAATATATTTAAAATTCTTCATATAATTTGAAGGCATATATATTTTAAAGCATTCTGAGACCAGTTTGTGTCATTTAAGGTGGGTGGGGGGGCTCGGAGCTTTATATAGCTTAAGGCCTCATGAAGTCTAAATACACCCCTGTAAATCTGACATAAATTCTCCTAAATAAAAGTCTTTGGCTATGTTCAGACACAATGCACAATTCAGATTTTTTGGTGAAATGCGATTTTTTTTGTGTACTCATTCATATCTATACTATAAAAGCCCAGTGGCCTGTGTGTGTGTGTTTGTGTGTGTGTGTGTGTTTTATAACTGATAAACTGGACAGATCTAGCCTTTGCCTTTTGCAGTACTTATGGATTTTGGGTCAAGGATCAGACAGGCCAAAACAGCTGATTGATACGACCAATACGTTTGGAGTTATTTGTTTGGTATTAAATTACAATGGGCTTACAGGTGGCCTCCGGATGAGTCCATTCATAGCCACAAACGGGGGTGGATCCAGATCAATGGAACCACCAAGACACGACAGGAGAACTGGGTCCGGCTGCGATCACACACTAACAAGGTTGATCTGGTTCTTACTCTGGCCCTGTTCCATTCTGTCGGTCAACGGTTAGACCTGGCCAGTTAAAGTCCCCCTCTGGACCCCCCACCCCCCTCACCATAACACAGTGACAGACCGTTCTGCGCAGACTCCGATCAGATGGACCGGAGTTCAGCAGATCCGGACACAGAACGGAAGTGAGTTGCAATAAACCGTCATGTTCAGTCCTGTGTCAAATTCTCTGGTCCACGTCAATACTAAACAAAATGAGGGCTGTTCTATTTCTTCCTAATCTTTGTGTTACACCAGTAAGTAGGGATGCTCCGATACTGATACCAGTATCGGGCATTGGCTCCGATACTCAGTGTGTGTACTCATACTCGTACTCGTAAAAGATATCCGATACAAATGCACCGATACCACTTACGGCTGTGTGACATTCACAGTTCGGTGCAGCAGGTATGTGGCGGTGAAATAATGTGTGTGGAGTGTGAAGAGTGTGGAGATTTTTCAAAATAAATGACAGTGATAAAAGTAACGCTGACTGACAGTAACGTTACAGACACAGACGGATACGGACGCAGCGTTCTGTTCGTCCTCTGCGTACATTCCATCTGTTTTCCAGGTGCTGGCGGATGCGTACGCAGACAGAGAATACCAGTGGGAGTACAGAGCGGTGCGGACCGCCACCAGCGGAAGTGAAAACGAAACTTATGGCTCATTTCTCTTTTCTCTTCCTGCTGAAGCTAAGCTGTTAAACCTTACCAGTGAAAACGCTGCAATATTAGTATCACATTAGTGTTGCCTCTGTCGTCTCCATGTTTGTTATCACTGACTTTCTTCTTCTTCTTCTCAAAAAACTTTACTCTTCTTCATGGTATTTGTCCAGTTTGGTTAATTCAGAGCGGCGCCCCCTGGTGGATTAATTGACAAACGCTCATTCCAACACATTAAATGTCAGTAACAGCACTTTGTTCCAGTCAGACTAATGACAATGACAATAAAGCACATTTACAAAAGGAACTAACAACTGGAATGGGATTATTAAGTACTCGTATCGGTACTCGGTATCGGCAAGTACTCAAATGTAAGTACTCGTACTTGGTCTGGAAAAAAGTGGTATCGGTGCATCCCTACCTGTAAGATTAGCTCAGCTCCCCATTTTATCAACTCTACCTCTTCTGGAACCCTTGGATTCCCACAGGTCAATGCGCTAGTTGCACATTAAATACGACTTCTATCAGTTTTGAGTATGAACTGAATGCGACCCTGAAGTGACCCGCATGCACAAAAGAAGTCCTGATGTGGTCAGTGACCATGCAGACACACAGTGTGTTTATGGAAGTACATGGATTTTCCTGCTGCTCCTTCTCCTGGGATGCAGAATTGTGACATTTGTCGCATTTCAATGACGTAAAGGTCGGATAAGTGCGACCTGGCCGTTCAGACTGAAGTCACATTGGAAAATGTGGGATACGTGTCGGATTTAGGACGACATATGAAAGTGACCTGGGTCAGATTTGTGCTGTTCACACTGTCTGTAACAGATCAGATACAGGTCACATATGGACAAAAACATCGGATTTGGACCACATTTACCTACAGTCTGAGCGTAGACTATGACTGAGGAACCTACAGTATGAACCATTCACCTTTTCTTCTATATGAGGCAGTGACATAAACTTTGGAGATGCACTACATAGACAAAAGTATGTGGACACGTTAAATTCAGGTATTTCTTTTCTAACTGGGGTCTGGGATACAAAACAATAATGACATATAAAGTATATGGACAAAAGTATTGGGACACATCGTGGCTATAGGTCATAAAATGTCCTGTTCATGCTGATTTGAGATAAAACCATCAATACTTCCTTACAGTTTAATGGTAGATTTTCTTCCTCAGTGAGATGTGAAGAACATAGATGGTTAGTTGTGTTAGAAAATTATTATTTACAGTCAGAGCACTAAAATATTTTTGAAATTTAGAGGTAGAACATTAAAAATCATTGTCATGGATTTAAAAAAAAAAATACAATATGTATATATTAATGTTGACAGAAATTAAGTCAAAACCATCTCTGAGCCATTTTGGAAGTAAAGAGAACAATTTAAGACAAACTAACCAATGCAATGATATTTATCACAATGTAAAACTATATTATGACAGTTGTTGTTATTGTTTTGTATCCCAGACCCCTGTTAGAAAAGAAACACCTGAATTCAACATGTCCACATACTTTTGTCCCTATGTATTTGGAAGATTAGTTTTTACAGTGGGACATGTGTAGTGTCGTATTAAACTGCAGATGGAATTGGGGAGGGGTTCACTGGTATCCCAGCCCCTGTCGACTGAAGTGGCAGAACAGAGGGATGGTAATGCACAGACAGATGAACTGTAAATAAAGCAGACATGGAGAAAAGGAATTAGTCCACACAGTATACATCTATCAGTGTTAGTTCAAGTAAAACATGTGATATGAAAATGGTTGATTTCTGTTCCAGCCTTGAATTATCACACAATTCAATATGCAGCTTTAGAGCACATTTTAGCATCTTTTATTTTAGCTCATTTTTTTGTAACATTTCAACCTATTTTCAGTTAAAAACCTACAAAACATAGCATGTCTAATAATTAAACACTTGGGTCTTTCTATGAAACTGGGTTCATTTTGGTACCTGGAACTTTTCCAGCTTTTTAGACCCAATAATAAAAGAGAAATGTAGACATATTTCCCCCCAGGATGGACCTAATGATGATCTCAGATAAATAAAAAAATAAAAAAATAAAAATTATTCTCTTGCTCTGAGCCATCCCAAAATTAATAAATTTTTTTATAAAACATTGGGGCCAAAAATAGGACCAAAATTGGGACATGAAAAACTACCGAGGTGTCAGTGGATTTGATCTGAAAACATGGCTGTAAATGGTCTTGTATACTACTATAAATAAAGAAACTGTGTTAAATTTGATGATCCTAGTGGTTTTTCTACTCCAGACATGTGGGTTTTTCATGAATCTCAGTCTCATTCCAGGTTTTGTGTGTAACCCATTGTGTCCACTTGTGTTACATGCAGAACCTGCCCAGTTAAACGCATATAAATATCGACTGATTTTTGATTGATTTGTGAAACACTCTGCCTTGCATAATTAGTTCAATTCCCAAAATGGACCTGTGACAGAATAAAGAGATAGTCAAAACAAAAATAGTAGCATGTAATTTTTGTGTCCTTTTGACTGTGTTACATACAGATTTTTATATTAAATATAATGTAAAATAATATAAAATGTGTTTAATCTGAAAAATAGTTTCTCTTTAACCTCAGTAAATATTTATTATTAAAATAGACCCAAAGTGCTTCCAAACTTGCTTTCCAACATTAGTCTACATCTGGTTTGAATTTTTACCCCCATGTCCTGTTTTTAGGACCAGTTTCGTAGAAGCACCCACTTACATTTATTCACATATCAAGAACACCTCAAGGCAGGAAAGCAGAGCATTTACAGTTTATGTAGACCACTGGAAAATGTTTGAAAATGCATAATTCCATTAAAAAAAAAAAAAGCAAAATATTACTCCTATAAGTTTAATCATGCATTGAAGTCTTGACTGTGACTACGTACCTGTATGATGAACATAGTGACGACACCTGCGCCTGTGCTGCGATAGTTAGCGGCAAACCAGCCCCTCAGCTTCACCAGACAACCCTGAAAGACAACATGAGTTATATATGAGCATCTGCAGCAGGGCTGTCAAACTCATTTGGGTTCAGTTCCATATTTAGCCTAATTTGATCTCAAGTGGGCCAGACCAGTAAAATAATGACTTAATAACCTATAAATAATGACAAATCCAAGTTTTTCTTTTTGTTTTAGTACCAAAAACCCCAATTAAATTATGAAAATATTTACATTTTACAAAAAAGATGTGAATAACTTGAAAAAACAGAAATTTCATTTGAAAAATTAGTGGAATTTTAACAATATTATGTCTCAACTTATTATTTATACATGTATATTTACACACAATGTTACATAAACATTTGGTAACAGGCAGAATATTGTCAAAATTTTGAAGTTTGGAACTGAAATTTGAAGAATTTCTACAACACAGGTGTTAAACATGCCAAAACCAGCCTGCAAAAGGTTCTAATCCCGCCCACGGGATGAATTTGCAAAGTGCAAGTTAGGGCATCGAACTTAAAAATAATACCATAATAACCTACAAATAATGACAACACCAATTTTTTCTCTTTGATTTAGTGCAAAAAACATTAAATTATGAAAATATTTACATAAACAAACTATCCTTTGACAGTAAAATGTTAATAACCTGAACAAATATGAACAACCTGAAATGTCTAAAGAAAATTAAGTCCAATTTTAACAGTATTCTGCCTGTTACTAAATGTTTTGTGCCTTTGTAAATCAGATCTGTAATGCACATGTATATAAATATAAATGATAATTTGAGGCATAATATTGATAAAATTGTACTTACATTTCTTAACAAATTTCATTTTGTTCAGGTTATTCACATCCTAACATTACACTGTGAAAATATTTGCATTTACTAAACTATTCTGTCACAATAAAATCCAAATAAATACATAAATCAAACAAAGATGAACAACCCGAAATGTGCAATTTGAATAATATTCTGCCTGTTACTAAATGTTTGGTGCATTTATGGATCCACTGTGATCTGTAGTTGTGTTAATAACAGGAGATGTAATATTGTAGAAATTGTTCAAATTTTAGTTCCAAACTCCAAAATTTCAACAATATTCTGCCTGTTACCAAATGTTTATGGAACACTGTGTGTAAATGTACATGTATAAATAATAAGTCGAGGCATAATATTGTTAAAATTGCACTAATTTTTCAAATTAAATTTCTGTTTTTTCAGGTTATTCACATCTTTTTTTGTAAAATGTAAATATTTTCATAATTTAATTGGGGTTTTTTGTACTAAAACAAAAAGAAAAACTTGGATTTGTCATTATTTATCAGTTATTAAGTCATTATTTTACTGGTCTGGCCCACTTGAGATCAAATTGGGCTAAATATGGAACTGAACCCAAATGAGTTTGACACCCCTAATCTAGTGGAACATTTATAAATCTGTTTATAAATGGAAATAAACCAACATATATGTGTAATAACTAGGGCTGGGCAAGTTAACGCTATATTACCATGTTAACGCATTCATTAAATAACGCCAACAATTTTTTTTTAATCTCCCGTTAATGCCGTTCTGCCTTTCAAGCAAGTCTTAGTTCATTTATACATACGGACTCTTATTTTGAAACTCATGCTTTTATTTTGGCGCTCCACACGCACTAGAACCAAACGCCGATGCCGGTGTAGCTGAGAGCAGAAAAGCCAGCAAACTTTTCGAATAATGCTGAATCAGACTTTGTGTAACTCCTGCAGTTCAACGCCTGTATGTATCAATCATTCTGTTGTTTGCTAAATAATTTCACATGTAAACGTGCCGTTAGAAACATGTTTATGACGTTATTTTGGATGTGTTTATTACAGTGTGTTATTAACATGTTTAAGCTAATAGAGGGAATGCACATATGTCACTTCCCCCCTGGGCCACGCCCCTCTAAGTCAGACTGAGTGGCAAAAACAAACCGGCTCAACATGGCGGAAATCCACGCAATTAATTGTGATTAAAAATTTTAATCGCTGCCCAGCACTAGTAATAACACTTCATCATATACCTTGAAAACATCCGTAAACCAACACTTTTGTAATTTTTTTCCTAATTAATCTGATTAAAATACATAACATTTAACACATTTAATCTCTGAGGCAGATAAAAAAAAAATCTAAACTGCAGACCAGTGTAATTAGTCACTGAGGTGGAAGTGGGTCATTGTGAATTTGAACACAGTGAGTTGTTTCGGATGACTGGGGTGTTTTCTAAGTGACCTCTGGCCAGTTGTCGTGATCGATGGCGTTACAGGGGTCCTTGGTGCAACAGGACACCGGGACGTTCCCCTTCCAGTCTGCCTCTCCGTGGACTCCACAGCATCTGAACTGGAAAAGACGACACAGAATCAACAGGTCAGTGAACCAGACTGGAGCTGTGGCCGCCTCTGTCTGAGTCTGACCTCACCAGCCAACAGGCCACGAGCTGTTCTGAAGGCACCGTGTCTGGGGTTGATGTCAGGGTGGAAGTCATCTTCATTAGCAATTTCCTTAAATATCTTCACAGACAAAGCTACTGGTCAGATTAATTTCAAATTTTATACAACGTTCGTTTACAGCAGGGGTGTCAAACTCATTTTCTTTGGGGTCCACATTCAGTCCAATTTAATGTGAAGTGTAAAATAATAGCATAATAACCAATAAATAATGACAACTCTACATTTTTTTAGTGCAAAAAATAACATTCAGTTATGCCAATATTTACATTTACAAACTATCCAAACCAAAAGGATGTGAATAACCTGAAAAAAAATGAAATTTGTTAAAAAAATATAAGTACAGTTTAATCAATATTCTGCCTCAATTTACCATTTATATGCATTACAGATCAGATCTACAAAGGCACAAAACTTTTAGTAACAGGCAGAATATTGTTAAAATTACACTTCATTTTCTTTAGACATTTGAGGTTGTTCATATTTGTTCAGGTTATTCACATTTTATTGTTAAAGGATAGTTTGTTAATGGAAACATTTTCATAATTTAATGTTTTTTACACTAAATCAAAGACAAAAAAATGGTGCTGTCATTATTTGTAGGTTATTATGATATTATTTTTGAGTTCGATGCCCTAACTTGTACTTTACAAATTCATCCTGCGGGCTGGATTGGAACATTTGGCGGGCCGGTTTTGGCCCCCGGGCCGCATGTTTGACACCTGTGCATTAGTCCATCGGACCTTAGGGCCGTTGGACCAATAAGTAGTCTGTGAGACTAAGAATATACATTCATGATGAAAATTTATGTAAAATAAAGAACTTTAACCTGTTTAACCCTGACCATATTTTCAGGGGAAAAACACCTAAACAGACATACCCAAAGTAAATGAAGAATTACTTCACAATAATAAGGTTCATATGGATGTTCTTGGTGTCTGTGGACATTTAGAGACCTCATAGAATCTATTCCCATTGTCTAAAATATTGTATCTATTACTATGCCTGAGTAAACTGTAACAAACTAAAAGAGAAATTCGAATTTTTTATCCTCGCCTGTTTTTTTCCGGCTGGATTGACGATGATACGCATAAATTAATTGTTTGTGTCGGAGATTTTTAATAGCGTATATTTCACCCCACAAAGATTAAAAATCATGTTTGAACATTAAAGTTTGCACTAAAATACACTTTTGATGTACTTGTATTAACATTAGAGTCTAAACTTTGAGCAAAAGTTGAAAAAAACATCTATTGTCCTGATTTATTATATTTTTATAGTAGATGAATATTAATAAAAAGGTTAAAATAAAAAATCACAACTAAATAAATGGACTCTATGCACAGCCTCACTACTTCCTGAACTTCAGGAGGGTCCTTTATTTCCTGTCTTTCATTATTGGACACACTGATTAATCCAGGTGTGTCTGCTGCTTCTTGTTGTGACTACTGATTAATTAGACACACCTGGATTAATCAGTGTGTCCAATAATGAAAGACAGGAAATAAATGACCGTCCTGAAGTTCAGGAAGTCATGGGGCTGTGTATAGGGTCCATTATTAACAGGTTTAGTGTTAGGTTCCATTTGTGAGATGAACTGCACCACTTGTGGATTCTGACATCATGTTAGATGGATCATTTAAAGGCGAAAATGACACTGTTTCATCCCAATAACAATACAGTCTACTTGTGTCTACGACAGTATCAGGGTTATTCAACCGACAATAAAATCAAACTTTTACCAGGTGCTGAACAGCGTCAAAGTCGTCTCGAATGTCCTGGTTTTCCTCTGGACGCGATTGTCTGTAGATCTCCAAGCTGTGGTTCAGGTCTCTCTCAAAATATGTGTCAGTCTGAACAAAAGACAAAACATTCAGACACATTCACTCCAGAATATTTAGTCCTGACTCCAGTACATACTACACATTAAGAACATTAACTGGCTATTCTGGAAAATGTACTCAGGTCCTTTTAAATAAGAGTACACTGTAAAAATATTCCCCTGCCAGTAAATGTTGTGTAATTGAGTAAAAGTATCCAAGTATTATCAGTAAAATTACCCCATCAGTGTTTTTTTCTATAATGCAATTAGATGAATTTTCCAGTTATGAATGTTAAAGTGTGTGTGTGTGTGTGTGTGTGTGTGTGGGGGGGTGCTTATTTCAGGAAAATTTTCAGATTCAGCTTTAGCCCTGATTTTCTGATGCTACAAGATGTTCTAAGCACTCCTGTGTAATTTTTTTGAAATTTTCATAGACTGTGATTTTACACGTCAAATGTAAAATAACATGAAAAAACTGTAACTGAATAACCAAAAAAATGTCCATTTTTTAAAAAGAATTTTTTTCTTTTTTCACAGAAAGATACAATTAAAATACATTTGCAAATGTATCGTAATTTCACAAATATTTCTTTTCTATTTATGAGATCAAACTGTTAATTTAAAGTTTAATGCTGTAAAAAAATAAAATAAATAAATAAATAAATTAAACCAGATAAAATTACTGACAATTAACCAAATACGTATTTGATCTGTAAGTTTAATAAGACTTGTTTGTTAATTGACAAATATCTTGTGTAATTATGGGAGGTTTCACAACAAAAATGTTGAATACATGTATTTTTGTGAATGTATAACATGTATAAGCACTGATAAACTGTCCAAATACAGTTTTTATCAGTGGATTGTACAACTTAGTCTCACTGAAAATTTTATATATATATATATATATATATATATATATATATATATATATATATATATATATATATATATATACATATATACAGTACAGGCCAAAAGTTTGGACACACCTTCTCATTCTTTGCATTTTCTTTATTTTCATGACTATTTACATTGTAGATTCTCACTGAAGGCATCAAAACTATAAATGAACACATGTGGAATTATGTACTTAACAAAAAAGTGTGAAATAACTGAAAACATCTCTTATATTCTAGTTTCTTCAAAGTAGCCACCCTTAGCTCTGATGACTGTTTTGCACACTCTTGCCATTCTCTTGATGAGCTTCCAGAGGTAGTCACCTGAAATGGTTTCCTAACAGTCTTGAAGAAGTTCCCAGAGATGCTTAGCACTTGTTGGCCCTTTTGCCTTCACTCTGCGGTCCAGCTCACCCCAAACCATCTCGATTGGGTTCAGGTCCGGTGACTGTGGAGGCCAGGTTATCTGGCGCAGCACTCCATCACTCTCCTTCTTGGTCAAATATCCCTCACACAGCCTGGAGGTGTGTTTGGGGTCATTGTCCTGTTGAAACATAAATGATGGTCCAACTAAACGCAAACCGGATGGAATGGCATGTCACTTCAGGATGCTGTGGTAGCCATGCTGATTCAGGTTGCCTTCAATCTTGAATAAATCCCCAACAGCGTCACCAGCAAAGCACCCCCACACCATCACACCTCCCCCTCCATGCTTCACGGTGGGAACCAGGCATGTAGCATCCATCCGTTCACCTTTTCTGCGTCGCACAAAGACACGGTGGTTGGATCCAAAGATCTCAAATTTGGACTCATTAGACCAAAGCACAGATTTCCACTGGTCTAATGTCCATTCCTTGGGTTTCTTGGCCCAAATAAACCTCTTCTGTTTGTTGCCTCTCCTGAGCAGTGGTTTCCTAGCAGCTATTTGACCATGAAGGCCTGATTCACGCAGTCTCCTCTTAACAGTTGTTGTAGAGATGTGTCTGCTGCTAGAGCTCTGTGTGGTATTCATCTGGTCTCTAATCTGAGCTGCTGTTAATTTGCAATTTCTGAGGCTGGTGACTCAGATGAACTTATCTTCAGCATCAGAGGTGACTCTTGGTCTTCCTTTCCTGGGGCGGTCCTCATGTGAGCCAGTTTCGTTGGAGCGCTTGATGGTTTTTGCGACTGCACTTGGGGACACATTCAAAGTTTTTGAAATTTTCTAGACTGACTGACCTTCATTTCTTAAAGTAATGATGGCCACTCGTTTGTCTTTACTTAGCTGATTGGTTCTCGCCATAATATGCATTCTAACAGTTGTCCAATAGGGCTGTCAGCTGTGCATCAACCTGACTTCTGCACAACACAACTGATGGTCCCAACCCCATCAATAAGGCAAGAAATTCCACTAAGTAACCCTGACAAGGCACAGCTATGAAGTGAAAACCATTTCAGGTGACTACCTCTGGAAGCTCATCAAGAGAATGCCAAGGGTGTGCAAGGCAGTCATCAGAGCTAAGGGTGGCTACTTTGAAGAAACTAGAATATAAGAGATGTTTTCAGTTATTTCACACTTTTTTGTTAAGTACATAATTCCACATGTGTTCATTCATAGTTTTGATGCCTTCAGTGAGAATCTACAATGTAAATAGTCATGAAAATAAAGAAAATGTGAAGAATGAGAAGGTGTGTCCAAACTTTTGGCCTGTACTGTATATATATATGTATATGTATATATATATAGGTAATTTGATTGTTTTAATACATGAAAATCTTCTTTATTAAACATTAAAAAAAAAAAAAAAAAAAGAAGCAAAATCTCATGTAAAGTTAGGGCAAAAAACTGTATTTTAATTATGGAAAATTACCGTATTTTTATGAGATGGTTATTTTCTGTTATTTTACAGCATTTTTTCGACACCCCCGCTGCCGGAATATTACTGTTTTTTTATGTTTTTTTTTTTTTTTTTTACAGTGTAGAACACTTCAAAAGAAGTTACACCTATTTTTGATCCCATTTGTTCTCGTACCTCTCGGCTGTAGACGAAGAAAACACAGGCCATGGCCAGCTCCACCAGCATCAGGATGAAGAGCAGGACGAAAAACTGGAAGCAGATCGCAGCCAAACGAGAGAAAGTGGGAAAAAATGTCAAAATTTGTGAGGATAACGGGTAAAAAGTTTGCAGATGTTCAGCGTCATGTGGTCCAGACTCACAGAGATGAGCATGCAGCGGTTCTCCTTCATATTTCCTAACACACCCAGGTAACACACACAGGTGACGATGGTCCCGGTCACCACCAGGGTGTTGGCGGGGTAGATGGGCCAGAAGGTGGTGACGAGGGAGGCGAACTTGGAATGTATCATCTGGAACTCCCCGAACGCCACCACAAAGGCACCGCAGAGCTTCACCAGAACAGAGGAGGAAAGGTCATGACACAAATGAGGAGATGAATATACTTGTAAATACTCAGGATGTGAGACGGTTTAATGTACACATGATTTAGGCCCAATCCCAATTCACCACTTGGCCCCTCCCCCTCCATTTTGTGCGTTCATGTGAAGGGGTAGGGGTGTCCCCATTCTCGATGAGTCGAAGGGGAAGGGCTGAGGGGGAGGTCTGTTTGACCCTCGAAATGGAGATTTTCCAGGACCACACTACAAACGGAGGGGAATGAGAACTCTCTCATAATTTTGTTTGAATCATCGGCAAGATGGAGGTAGTTTGAGTTCTTGTTTGTTCAGTATTAAATCCCAGCTGGACTGACTGTACATATCCTGACCAAGGAAAATCCAATTCTCACTTTGTGCAGTAATCTACACCTGGCTTTTCTGCCTCCGTCCAGAATAATATACATTATATAGACTAAATGTCATCTAAAATTAATGTTTATTTGTAACATAGTATAGCAAACTATTACATGATCAAAAAAAATTAATTTTAGCAAAAAAAACAAAAGTCCTTGTTTTGAATGTCTGGAGTCGCCAGAAATTTGTGATGTTAAAACGGGGTCAGGAGCCAAAAAAGGTTGGGAACCACTGCTTTAATGGAACTCCTTTCCAGTTGAATAAATCATGTCCCTATTAATCCAAAAGAGTTCCAGACTTAGTTTTACAGACATTATCAGGATAAAAGGATCCATTTAGAGATGTTTGATATGACTGTTTTACTTCAGTAACTGAGTCATGCATCAGTGAACATGATCCAAAATGATTTTATAGACAGAATTATGCATTTGACTGAGACACACACACCTATTTATAAAAGAAATCCAAAGTGGGTAAAACAGATAGAATACCAGAACATGTCCTTAGGTCAGTGTTTTTCAACCTTGGGTCAGGACCCCACGTGGGGTCGCCTGGAATTCAAATGGGGTCACCTGAAATTTCTAGTGATTGATAAAAAATTAAAACTTACTAATAAAAATTTACAGTATATAGCCTAAATGTTGCCTAAAATTAACATTTATTTACAACATATTATAGCAAACTATTACACAATCAAAAACAAATTCATTTTAGCAAATAAAATGTCTGTTTTGAATATCTGCGGTCGCTAGAAATTTGTGATGTTAAAATGGGGTCAGGAGCCAAAAAAGGTTGGGAACCACAGGGTTAACCCCTTCATTCAGATGTGTACACCGGTTTAAGATGTTTGTGGCACAAGATTTTATCAGTTTGAGATAGAACAGACTATACCAAACAACTTAAAAACTTAAGAAGGGGATTGAGAGCAGTTAACGCAGTGTTTTTCAACCTTGGGGTCCAGACCCCATGTGAGGTTGCCTGAAATTTGTAATAATTGAAAAAAAAATATATAAAAAAATTAAAACTTACTAATAAAAATTTACGTTATATAGTCTAAATGTTGTCTAAAATTAATGTTTATTTGCAACATAGTATAGCAAACTATTACTTGATCAAAAACAAATTAATTTTAGCAAAAAAAAAAAAAAAAAAAAGTTTCTGTTTTGAATGTCTGGGGTCTCCAGAAGTGTGTGATGTTAAAACTGGGTCACGGCCCTAAAAAGGTTGGGAACCACTGCCTTAGGTTGTATGTGGCCCCTGTAAGAAAATGACTTTGACACCCCTACATTAGCCAAACAGACATTCATTTTTGTTTTTTTGGTTTATTTTTTACAGTGTATTTGGTGTAAAAGCACCTACCCAGCAAAGGAAGTTGAGAAATGTCACCATAGATTTCAAGCAGTTGACACAGGAGCGGTTCATCGTCGGTGATCTCCTTCTGTCAGATCTGTAAAGTTAGCTGAGCTGGTGTCAGGTTTAGAGGATTAAACCTTCTGAACAGAGTTACAGGTTAAAGCTCAGCCGTCGGTGGGACAGATACAGATCATATGAAGGTAAAAAAAACAAGTCAAGCTGCTGCTCCTCTTGTTGGTAGTGTTTATAGGACACCTGTGTTTGGTATGAAAACACTGAAGCATTAGCACCAGTGGACACATGTGACTCAGCGGGGTTCCAGTTAATCATTATTACCTGGAGATTAACCATTTGGTGCAGGTTTATCCAATAATGTGTTGCTGAATAGAGATTTTTGTTAACACATCATACTTCCTGCTGAAAAAAAAAAACAAAAAAACTTAACAATTGGTTCCAGGCATAACAAACTCTGCCCCTCGCACGTATTGTAGTTTATTTTGGCATCGATCCAGCTGATGTCATCATGTCTACGGGTGCGGTGATATCAGAATATCAATCGCCACTATCTATATACAGTCACGGAAAAAATTATTAGACCATGGGTCGGCAACCTTTGCAATCTAAAGAGCCATTTAGGACAGAAAAAGAAAAACAAAACTG